>NC_062289.1:32982927-33286727 GCF_902655055.1 Lutra lutra | reverse complement strand
CCAGGCAGAGTCCAGTACACTTACTCACTTGAGGAGATGGAGCTAAACATGCCAGGGAGACAAGGGCAGCTAGAACTAACAGTTCTAGCTACCAGAGTAGTACCAGAGAGGAATTACCAGAGAGTACCAGAGAGGAAAGATTATGTAGAGGGAGAATGTTAGAGATTTGTGGAAAGTTACTTTCAAGTCATTAGCAGAGTACTAATAAGCACAACTACCTGAGGAAAATATTTGAGACTAGGGTAAAAATCAACTGAAAGAATTAGAGGAAACAGTGCCAGCAGTTAGCCATGTCTGGGAAGAGTGCTATTCCCATTAGACAGACTGAATGGCCATAAATTATAAGGTTTCTTTTTTTCTCAGTCAAGAAGTTCTTGCCTCAGAATTGGGAAATAATTAGGTCTAGACTGAGCATTGCTCTAGACCCACCTCAACAAATGATAGAAGAATCAGACCTGAAAGCATCAAACTGTTTCTAAATAACTTAAGTGCATTCTAGAACAAAGCTAAAAAAAAAAATATTTGTAAGATTATAAAAATTTCGAGCATCTAACCAGGTAAAATTTGACTACAAACTAACATAGATATTGGGATTATCAGAGAAAGACATTAAAACGGTTCTTCTAACTGTATTCCACATCTTTAAAATATAAGCAGAGGATTGAAAGGTATTAAAACTGACTGAAACAAAACTCTTACAAGTGATAACTACCATGTCGGAAATGGACAAGTTTTTTGCAAATCTAAGCATTTGACCTGTACCAGGAGGTAAGATATAATAAGGTTTCAGGTATTCTGCATGCAAAAAATTAATAATGTGCATTTCTAGAAAGTTCCAGTTCTATAGTGGAAATACTTTTATCAGCCAATAGGAATTTTAAAATAATACAAAATCTGCACAGATGGTTTTACATAACTTTTATGTAACTTACAGTTTTAAAATGGAGTTTATTTATGCACCTGTGTGGCTCAGTCAGTTAAGCATCCGACTCTTGATTTTAACTCAGGTCATGATCTCAGGGTTGTGAGACTGAGCCCCCCTTGGAGGCTAAGTGTGGAGCCTCCTTAAGATTCTCTCCATCCCTCCCCCCTCACTCTCCCTCTCAAAATCAATCAATATGGGATTTATCATATTTTTTTGAATATGCAACATAAGCAATAAAGTACATGTGTTCCCTGTCAAAAAATACATATTTAGAAAGAGAGAGCATGCATGTTTTGAGACTACATCAAGTAGTGGCTTTATAAACATGTAATTAGAGTTCTCTTTGCCAAAAGAGTGGAAGAGGAGAAGAGACAGAGAGAGACAAGGAAAGAAAGAAAAAGAGAGAGAGAGAGAGAGAGATGGGTAGAAAAAAATAATCAAGATATAATGGCCAAAATCTTTCCATATTTGTTGAGAACTGTATACCTACCAAGCTGATAATCTCAATGAGCCCCAAGAAAAGGATACCTGAAGTAAACTGCACTAAAGGCATACCACAATCTGCTCAAAGCCACTGATAAAGATAAAAATTTTAAAGCATCTAGAAGAGAAAAAGAAACTTCAAAAATAAAGATCACACTAAAAGTTGAAAGAATTTATCAGCAACCAACCAGCACTACAAAAATGTTAAAGGAAATCCTTCACAGACAGGGGAAAGACTAACCAAAGGAGATATGAATCTATACAAAGTAATAAGAACACTGGAAATGGTAACTGGTAAATGAGTAAAGATATAGCTATAGATCTATAGATAGAAATGTATATTTACAAATATGTAATGTGTGTATGTGTGTGTGTATGTATATGTGGATATATATATCTCACATATATACACATATATACACATATGTATGTATACATATATGAATCCCAAGAGAGATGAAGGAGCAAGGCCTATCTGAGGTGGCTGGAAATCATTTGACTATTTTCACCACATAGCTCTACATCTCCTGCCCTTTCTACTCCCCTGACACTCCTCCCTCTTTTAGCCAGTCAATTGAGTGTTTTTATTCTTTAGTTAAAGGGTTTCCTGTTGCTCCTTTGTGCTCTGCCTGGCTTCTGCCATCTCTATTTCTCCTTCACATGGCTACCTCAGAAAGGTGGCTTTCATGCCTAAACGGTGGGGTAAACACCAGTGTGAGAGACCACCGATTCCTATTCAGAAAAGTGCTATTGAAATTCTAGCTGATTTCCTGAAGATCTTACTGAAGTGTAGCTCCTTCTTCATTCTTTTTTCTTTCTTTCTTTTTAAGATGCTAGCTGGTCTGTTAAAACCATTTTCTCTTAAGCCGTACCACGGCATGGTTCCCATTATGAGCATGGTTAAATAATTCTTAATGAATCCTCCTTTATCAGTAAGACTCAGCTCTTGTGAGGAGGATTTTCTACTTTTAATTCTATATGGAACATAAATGGGTCACCAAATTGCTCCACGCTATTCCTGACAAGATATGTTGCCATCCTTTAATTACATTAAATTTTCAATTTTTGAGAGTCGTCTTTAATGTATGTGACTACACATTTTGCATACAAGGGATATGGGGGGAAAAAAAAAAGCGTGTCCAGGGTCCTGAATTGCACTTGGTGAGGCAATTTAAGGAAGGGCTAAGTTCTGGGATAGCTTATGCAATATAACACATGACTTCAGAGTGAAAGCATTTATAGAAACCAAGTGCTTCTCACAATTGGTGGACATAAACATGCATTAAAATGGTCATAAGATCATAATTACCTCGACATTTGGGGATGTTGCTATCTGTAAACAGATGGTTTAGAATTCCAGTTGAGGAAGGGTTCAGAAGTGAGGCAATGTGCTTCAGTGATCTTCGGAAAGTTACTCCAGTTGCTGCCTGTATGAATCATTTGCTAATTAATCACACCATGTGTTCTGTAGCAGTCTTGAATTGTAACTCAACTAATTCTTGTTGTACGCTTATCCTGTATGTCCCCAAACAAACTCTTCTAAGATTCTCAGGGGCAAGCCCATGTGTGCTTCTCTGACAAGAGGAGGTTGAATAGTCCCTTGTTTATAGTTTGTGCCCAATAAATATGTTAATTTTTGGTATGTTACTGAAACAGGATGAAGAGAGCTTATGTGACAAATAAGTATAACAGAATTAAAGGGGATATTATAAAGTCTTGAAAAATTGAAGGCACATAAAAAGTCCTGTTTAAGGGTCAAGTGTGGAAGAGGCATGAAACCTACTACTTTATAGACACTGAATGGATCAGGAAGTTGAAAGACAGGGAAAGATTATATATTAATGGCTGTAAAGGGAAAATTGAGTATTTAGAAGGCTTTTCTAGTTTCTGAAGTTTGAATGTAACAAGTACAACAACAAAAATCCATGAATTTTACTTCTCCGGATCTCATGAGAAATTGCACCTTGGGCTTTAGACTTGTATTCTTATGATCTTGTTAGACTGACACAAAGCAGGCATGTGACATATGATAGATGCATTTGTTTCCTGGGGTTGCTGTAACAAATCACCAAAAAGTTGGTGGCTTAAAAACAACAGAATTTTTTTTTTTTCTCTCACCGTTCTGGAGCCCAGAAGCCTGAAATCAGTATCAGTGGTAGAAAATCAAGAGTCAGCAGAGCCACACTTCCTCTGGATCTTCTAGAAAATGCTTTCCTTGCCTTTCGGTGGCTTCTGGCAATCCATGGCTTGTGCATGCATAAACTCCAAACTTAGTCTCTGTAGTCCCATTACTTTCTTCTCTTCTGTCTGTATGTCAAATCTCTCTGTGTCTCTCTTATACAGACACTTGTGATTTCATTTAGGCTACACCAGGATAATCCAGAATGATCTCTTAATCTCAAGAACTTCTACTTAATCACATGTGCAAAGATTATTTTTCCAAATAAGGTAACATACACACTTTGCAGAGCTCAAGCTCTGACATCTTTGGAAACAATTATCAGTCTACCATAACATCTATCTTTGCTGTTGCTGTTATTATCTGTAGCATCATATTCATGACTCTTTGTGATTAGACAGAGCTGAGTTCACAACCATGTACTATCAAAGTCATATTGAAGAAATTATGTACCTTCATGTTTCAATTTCCCTACCTGTTAAAAGGGGTATGCATGGGTAGTATCTCACAATACTGTCAAAATTTAAACAGGATGGTATATATTAAATTTTAGCAGTTTACACTTAGTAAGTTCTCAATAAACCATAGCTATAATTATTTTTATAAAATTAATAAACCCTATCACTCAAAACAAAATGTCAGTTAATCTAAAGGTTACAAAAAGGCATAAATCTTGACCACCATTTTTAGAAGTTTACAATCTAATTGGTGAGATAAAATTTACAGCATAAAACAAATACTGGAGAAGAAATGCATACTGAAAAACTTAATGTTATAGGAGTTTGAATAAGAATTAAGGGCATGGCAGGTTTTTCCACAAAAGGTTTGCATTAATGGGGCTGACAGGTAGGAGATGCAAAGTCACATGGGAACAGGACATGTGCAGTAGTAAGAAGGGATAAGAAAGGGTAGTAGGCAGCTGACAGTTTAGGACACAGAGGGTGCAAGAGCGACTGGAGTAGAGTTTTGGAACGAAGGCTGAAGACACACTGTCGTCAGTACACTAGCCTAGAAGCTCCATGAAGGTGACAACTGAAACTGTCTCCAGACATTGCCAAATGTTCTTAAGAGGAAGAGGGCAGAATTGTCCTGGGTTAAGAACTACTGGGCGAAACCAAATGAAGCACTGTGGGAATTAATTTAAGTTGAGCCGTTTCAAAAGGGGAGAAGCTGGAGTACAATTAACTACATATACTAATGGATTTGCAGAAGACATGTACTCTATTGATTTTTACCTAGTGAAATCTAGAATGTGATTCCCCTAGCAATCTAATAATATAATCATTTCTAAAATTCCAAATATTTTTTTTTAAATCCAAAACCACAGATCAAAATATTTCTTCAGATGTTGTTATAGCTCATATATTTGGAGGGGAGGGTCTCCATGAAACAGGAGGCACCAGCCTGCCAGCGTTGCTTACAGGGCTGGGCCCTGGAGTTCTGCACCTCCTGTTTGCTCTACAGAGGACACACGCATCCCCAGGGGTGCCAGTGCATATCCTGTTATCAGAACTAGACTTGATTTAAAAGGAACAAAGAAAACACACATATTGATTTCTGCTGCATTAAATACATTTACACTTCAAAGGAAAAAGAACATAGAAATGTTTCAATTTGAGTTACATACTTAAAATTCCATTATTAACAAAAAATTCCACATTCTCTAGCAAATTTGGTAATACTCTTTTTTTACACTTTCATAACCAAATGGTTTCCTTCTTATGGGCTATATTTTTTGGAATACAATGAAAATGGCAAGGCTATAGGAAAACAAAACATGCAATTGCCTATTTAGCATAACAATACACACAGAACAATACAAAGAAATTTGGAAATACTCCATACTATAGAATTTTATATTAGGAGCCCCAGATAGAGGTACTTTCTATTAACTTGTGGTAATAGAACAAAATTGTGAATCTGGACAAATTAAGTACACAGATAATACAAAAATGCCCACATTTGGGCATTATTTGAAGTAAGCTCTAGCTCCAGGTGAAATGGTAAAATTGCTAATTTTTGGGGGGGGAGAGGGCAGCCTCTGTTCCTTCTTTAATAGCTTTTTTCCCTTGTTAAATATACCAGTGTCTGGACAGTTAGTACTTTGATGCTTTTATGTGGATGATGTATGTATTTCCTTATTCAACAAATATTAATTTGGTACTTACTGTGTACCAGATACAGTATTCAACAATATTATCAAGATGGGTAACCTATAGATTTCCTATTTTCCCTGACCCTGTTTTCATCTTTAATTAAGGTTTTCCTGTCCAATTTGATTTCTTTCCAAAACTAGTTTTCCTTTTACCCATAGGAGTTTTGTCCTATTTTAGAGATGATATGATAAATGAGTTATTTCTAGTATATTTCTTAATGATATATGACCTCCTTCTGATAATAAAAATCACAGTAATAGGATATTTAAATTTATAAGTAATAGGAAATAGAAGATTTTTTTTAGCGTCATAACTTGAGTGAGGCCAGTATTATTTGGGGGGTGAGGCTTATTATAGCATCCATCTAATTACATCATCCAGAAAGCTTATATTTCTGATTACCTGGAATTTATGTTTCCCCAATTCACTTTGCTTAAGAGCCCATAAACTACTTCTTTTGTCCTTTGAGAGGAAGATTATTGGAGAAATAGGCAAAAGAAATTAACAAGTGATGGGAAACAAAACAAAACATAAATGGACTGGGGAATCACCTCTGTTTGAATGTACAGGTCTTTTTTGTTTGTTTGTTTTGTTTTGTTTTGTTTTGTTTTTAGGTAAGAACTTCAACTTCTCAGTGGCCCAATCACATTGAATTGTTGATAACCTCAGGAAGAACTATTTGTAATTGGAAGTTGTCAGGGGACTGAATTATAAGTAAAGAAATGACTGAATATTGACTCCATTTCCAGAACTGTTCTAGGCCCTATGGAAATGCAGAAACTGTGTCATAACTCATTTCTCCCTGGGATAGCTAACTAATGCAAGCATGAAGTACTCCAGAGTGTCAAAGGGGATGGAGATCGACATGAGTTGCCATGCTCAGGGATGAATCCATGGTGAGTTTTGATATATCCTTTATGTGTCTTTATGTCACAAAGAAAGAAATATGTGAAAGTAAGCTTTAGGATGCTTAAATTACTCCAATTTGCTTTTATTTACAGTTGTATAGTTCCTGAGGATAGTGTTTGAACTGAATGCATTTTGACAGCACAACAATACAATTCCCATGATCAGTATGAGATTACATATTGCTACACAGATCTGTTACCTGCTTTGTTGCTTTTTCTTATATCTGGTTATCTACTGTTCACCATGTAGTAGATAATTACCATCTTATTATATTTCTATCTTTAGATGGAGCAAACTTAAAAAAAAAAACAGGGGAATATGAAGAAAATCAGACAATTTCATTTGAGCCACAGTGAAATGTAATTTGTATTTTTTTTTAAGATTGAGAACCATTGTGTGGACTCAAGAACACTTGGATCTCAGTGCTAGAAGAAGGCAAAGAGAAGGATAAAGAAAGTATTCTTTCACTGTGCTCAAAAAATTGGTTATATATTTTCCACGAACATATTTTCCTCCAAGTATTCTTAAAGTCACTGGGAATTTTCACAAAAAAAGATGCTCTAAGCACTCAGACCATCCGTAACAGGGGTGCAATTATACGAATCACGGATAAGTAGTTTTTTCAAACTTGATTTCCCCAAATCTGAATTTTTAAATTTTGAGATGGTGGGAGGACCATACTGTCTTACAATGATACAAAAAACACGAGCCGCTGGTATCTCTACCTGTTTTATACATGGCTGGAAAGAGTAGGATACAAAGTTCTCCCTTATTTAGTATGTATTGCACAGAGCAAGAGGTTTCTGAGATGCTGACTTGATTTTTTTTTTTCTTATGGCTCTATTTAACACATGCTTAATCAAATAGGGTTATAATTTGAGAACAGTCAGATGGTTCTCTATTCAAACATATCTCCTCTACCAGTATGGCAAAATTATAAAATGTCCATCATTAGATATCCCCTTTAGTTAAGGCATTAATGTTTCTTATTAAAATGCAAATATATTATTAGACATTAATATCTTATTACTAATTAGTTAATCAATTTTATCCTGACAAAGAGAGGGACCAAAAGACAAGGGAAAATCAGTCCTGGGCAAGAATATTTATGAGGTGAAAGCTCAGCAAAGGCCTGAACCATAGGGCATTTCTGCGAGGAGGGTTCAGATGAGGCAGCACAGAGGAGGGATTGTAAGGAAGGCAGATAATATTCTGGGAGCTTTGAAACTTTCAGATCTGTCTCAAATCTTGATACCAGAATACTCATATATGCTGACTGAGCCAGTGACTTGACCTGAAATGTGTGCGTGTACTGGGAAGTAGGTAAGAGTCATATGTACATCGCTTGTATGGATTTGCATTCTGATGATTTAAATTTACTTTGGAGGAAGGGTGTAAGACAGAATTCATGATTTTTCTTGGACATACAAAATGCTTAAATTTGAGCAAACAACACAACCGCAGTTTGGGGGGAAATGGTTGGGTTTTGAGAGATGCTGAGAACACAACGTAAAACAATATCATAACAACAACAACAAGTAGTTTTTATGCAGCAGCCAGTGCACAGAATGGACTATGAAAAGATGAAGAAATGACAGGGAAATGTTAAAGAGCATAAAGGAAGGGCTGCTGAGTTGGCATGACAGGTGTTCCTGGATGCTTCACTCTTGACCTTCCCATGTAACATCCTCAGAGAACAGTCCTCGATCGTCAGTAAATCCTAGTTCCTGTGGTTTCTTATACAAGTAGAACATTAGTTGGCATGTCAGAAGTCATGGCCGATATTAATAATAGCTAAATATTTTGAACCTTTGCAATATATCAGGAACTCTGTTAAGCATTTTATATGTAAATGTTATGGTTATGGTTATATGGTTAAAAAGGCCATGACAAACAATAAATTACAAAGTCATCTAAAGAAACCATTTCCAGAACAGAGGGGTACTTAAATGTTGTGCTTTAGCCTGTCTTTCCAGACATCAAGATAGAAAAAGGCTTTCTTTCTCTCTCACCTTCTAAATAATAACTAATATTTAATGTCATAACACATTACCAGTTCACTCACTATCAACACTTTGATGTTTAGAATATTTACATGCTTCTAATTTTTAATTTCTTATTCCATTCTTAAAACAACCTTGGAAATTATGATAAGAAAACTGAGACATGGGGCACCTGGGTGGCTCAGTGGGTTAAAGCCTCTGTCTTCAGCTCGGGTCATGATCCCAGGGTCCTGGGATCGAGCCCCACATTGGGCTCTCTGTTCAGCGGGGAGCCTGCTTCCTCCTCTCTCTCTCTGCCTGCCTCTCTGCTTACTTGTGATGTCTGTCTGTCAAATAAATAAATAAAATCTTAAAAAAAAAAAAAAGAAAACTGAGACATAAATTAGTAAGGAAATTTACCCAAGTCACACAACCTGGAGCCAGGTTGGAAACCCAGGCAAAGGCAGAGTTCTTAATTACAAGACAGAGTAGGTGACTTCATGGACCTTGAGTCAGTGTGACCTCAGTAAGTCTCTGCTCTCTCATTGGTCAAATCTGTAAAATAAAAGGGGTGGCACTGGAGTTCTGAAGTCCTTCCTAGCTTTTAAATTCTATGACTCAATCCTAGTGAGGCTATGGGGAAACAGTCGTAATCATAATCCACTGGAGGGTCTCAATGTAGATTGCTTCATAGCAGAAACTTGCCAGTGTATTATTTCACTTCTAAGAATTCAACGCAGGATACACAAAATATAAAGGCAAGACTTGATAGATGAGAATGCTTATCTGAGGTTTATATATACTACCATACAATTTGGGAACAACTTTAACATCTAATAGAAAGGGGTTGTTTATATACATTTTGATGTATACTTTTGATGAACGATCATGCTTTTACTAATATGTTTTTAAAATAATTAATGATATTGAAAAAGCTCACAATAATAGGCAAAAATAAAACAAGATATAAAATTATAAATATAAGACTGTCCAATCTTGATTGATATTTACATGTAGATGCAAACAGTATACATGTTTATATTTTTTTAAAGGCAAAAACATGCAAGTATTAACTTTTTTGGCAACATCATCTTACATAATTTCTATTTCCAAATTTGCTAATACTCGTTACTTATATGATCAGAAAAATAAAATAATTTGAAACAAAACATATTCAATAATGTATAGCAAATCCCATGAACAATTACCCTCTTTTCTTCTTTCTACCTCTGATGTCTGAGCAGATCAATGAGACTCTAGTCTAAGACTGACTTTCTCTGGATCCCCAGGAGCTGGTCATGTTCTTGCTGCAACCACTTGGGAAAGGTTTTAGAATGACCATATACCTTTGCAATGATTGTAAGATTTCCCACCTGGAGAGCATGCTGATGGCAGCATGTTATCCATGGCCTGAGACACTATTTATAAAGACCTGTGTAGTGCTGTTAAATCCATGGTCATCTGATGCTGCCTCTAATAGTATGTAGCATATTGTTTTCACTCTATAAATTTTAAGTCATAATAATCAATAATAATAATAATGAGGCAATAAAAAATAACTGAACTCAGTAGCACTGATGCAGTAGTTCTTTATGAGTTCCCAGTAGGGAAAGCAAGTTATGAGCAAAACTAGGAAAGCCATAGTGTTCAGCATGGCAGACCTTCCAGAACAACCTGTGAAGCAGAACCAATCTCAAGTGTGCACACATATGGGCATGTAGTAATGTCAGTTTGCAATTCTAGGAATCAGGCCTGATTAAATAGTATAAGAAGAACTGGAAAAATTTGCCTGGCTCTAATTATCTCTCAATTGTATCTATACTGTTATGAGAACAGGGTTTGAAAAATCTGAGTATGTCATGAACTTGGTTGGGTGTACAGGGAAACCCAGTGTGAACTTGTTCCATTGTAATTCTTATCTTCCCCAGGGAATCTGTTTAAATCATCCCAATCTTCGTGTTCTTTTCCTTTCCATACTGTTGTTAACACTTGCTGCCTTATTGGTGCATTCAGATGTTTGAATATTTTACATTGTACCTTGGATGTATTTATGCACTTTTCTCTCTATATCTTCTTTGTGAATTTTCTAAATTATGGGATAATTTGCTTGAGGTTTTTATCCTACCAACAAGTGACGTTGGAAAGTTAGGGCTGCTATAAGCAAGACCCTGGTCCACTCTTAACAAAGCAACCGCGGAATAGAAAGAGGGGCCTGAGGGCTTGACATATATGCATATATTAATTTCTTCTATTATTTTCATTCCCTCTTGATTAGAACGTAAGTGGTAGGAGGGTACAGCTTTGTTTTATTCACAAGGTAACTCCAGCCACTAAAAAAGCATCTGCAAACACACGGAGCACTTGATAAATATTTCTGGTGAGCAAAAAAATATTTGGAAAAAGTTGCCCTCCCAGAAAACATACATCACTATGAGAGACTACTTCATCAATTCTCAAAAAAGGCCTTCTAAATCCATGGGGCTTGGCCAGGCTGGGGTAGTAGCTGATTTGGGAGTAGCTGATTTGAGAACATTCAGCCTAAAGGTGACACAATTCCCCTTGTATCTATCAGAGAACTGTGCTGAATTCATTTATTTTCCCAGCCCCTGACATTGACCTGATTACTTTCTGACACTTAATTGTGACAGATCAAGTATTTCTCCTTGTCCATCTTTCATCATGCTTTGTGATCCAAGACACCAACTTTAAGCTTTTTTAATACAAAACAATCACAACTGACCAAGCCAAACATATCAAAACAAAACAAAAATCATAGGACTGGCCACAAAGGGGATATTCACTAAATTCCTATTGTGTTAAATGACATACTCGACTTGCACACCAGCAGTAATAGGAAAGAAATTCCTATGTGTATAAGACACAAAGTAAAAGACTTATAACGATAATTGTTATTATTCAATAATCTCTCTTTGTTTTCAGTTAATACACAGAGGAAGTGGATTATGCATTTTTCACTGAGCTTTCAATTATATAGCTGTAGATAGTAAATATGAGATATGCATATGTTGAAGAATTAAGACTATTCTGACTTCCCCCGACACCTATTTTTAGGTTTTGCTGAAAGTCTCTGTGTGACCAGGGAATTGAATAATAAAATATGTATTCAAACAAAATTTAAGGAGGTTGTTGTCTACTGTTGAATCATACTCCACAAATAACATGCTCACACACTCTCAGATAAAGATTAGTTCATATATTTCAATGTGTGTGTGTGTGTGTGTGTGTGTGTAATGTTTCACTAAGGTTGTCACGTCTCTTTCTGAATGTAAGCTGTTTGGTTGAAATGCCTCACAGAGCTAGCAAAGGAGCAGGCACAAGATGTGGACTGTTGGTCTATTGTTTGAAGACCTATGGTTGGGATCCCTGCTTTGAGCAGGGAGATTTATTGTTCATCTACTCCAAAAGATTTACCTTTGTCTTCCTCAAAATTAATCATGGACTTTGTCATTTGAAAACGTCCTTACGGATCATTCTGCCAATCCCTGGTCTTGAAACATGAAATTCATTTATCCCAAACTGAATGGGTGGTCATCTAACAAATTCTGGGATGAGAAAATTTAAAAAGTAGAAATTCAAGGCCTGCATGTTAAATGTGAAATAGCAGCAAAAGCAGAGACACGAACCCAGGAAGAATAAAGGACAATTGACTTTCAGAAAATTTGAAAAAGAGATATGATACCAAGTTGGATACCGAGTTGATCAGTGCCAGGAAACATCACGTTTTACATGAAAGTAAATCGACAAGACCCCCTCCTCTCCACCTGTGCCTATTTCACAGTCCAATTAAAATCACGTTTTCTTTGAAAACACAGAAAAAGAAAGAATTGTCTGGGCACGTAAGAGACATCAGTTGTCTGGTTGTGCAGACAGGTGCATTTGTCATGCCCTGGGGAGCAATGGTGGTAGTTTCATTTTATTAATTGAGAAGATTATATATCCATGATAGCCACTGTTCCCCATTCTCCTTCTTGGAGAGAAGATGGAGGAGGGAAGTGAATATTCCATAGTTAAGCAGGAAAAAGACCCCCCCTTTTTTTGTTTTATTGCATTCTAATTAAGCATGATGGGAGTGAGAAATCCTACAGCAATGCAGCAGGCTTGAAACACTGACAAGGTCAATTATCTCCTGATACGCCTTGCACCAGCAAGGATTAATAATATAACTAATATTAATTGGATGTGAGTTCATTGAGTTTTATTTCTTATTTTAAAGTTCTCTTGGTGGGTGTGCATGCCATGGTGCACGGAGAATGATGGATGGAAGTGATGGAATCACTAATAAGCCCTTCGACCCTCATGGCCCACTAGGCACCCAGAGGATGCAGGTTTGATTTTCTTTTTGGGTTTCCAAAGAAACCCTGGCAGAAACCTAAAAGGAGCTAGTTTTATAATATAATTTGTTCCACGAATGAAGAAAGTACAAGAGATTTCAGACCTATGAATTCAGAATTTCTCAAATGAAACTAATGTACAACTAACTGATAATGTCACTTAAGGTGAATTAGGTATAGTTGTTTCATATGGAGAACAAAGAGAGAGAGCAGGTCCTACTTTCTTTCATGGAATCCAAACTCACAGATAAGTTGGTAATATATAATAATACATATATACAATATATAATAAGTAAATAATATTAATTATAATATTTTATATAAAATATTATTATTATATATAGTATATATCACTATATATTGTAATATATACAATATAATATAATATGTTGTATATATGGTATATATTACATTGTACATATAACATTATAATATTAATCTATTATATATAATTGTTAAGTACAATTAAAATTTTTGAAATTATTAATATAATAATATAAGTGTATTATAATTCCTGTACAATGTTCCCTTTAATTTTATGCATCTTTGTTATGAAATTAGGAAAGTATGTCCAGGGACAGGACTTGTTTTGAATGAACTGGAAGATGGATGCCAAAGCATGTATTGTGTATTGTGATCTTGAAAGTGATTTCATTGACTTGGGAACTGAGGTATGCTACTTTAATCCAATTTCTTACCCATGCATTGGTCTGGCTTTTATGCCTAGCGATATCAGGCCTCCACTCACTGATTCCATAAACTCACATCTCTCCTTTTCAAAGTTGGGAGGGGATGTAAGGAGTTGCATATTCTAAAACACAGAAAATATAGTAATTCTGTGTTTTTGAAACATTGACTCAAGAAAACAACATCACACTTTATTTGACTAATCCTTTATGTTTGAAATGCTATTTGCTTTTCAATAAATGTTTGGTTAGAATGAATGCTATCCACAGAAATGAACAGGAGAGAACCAAGGAAAGTAACCACAAGTGCAACAAATGTCACAAAACCTAAAAGTGATTTGAGCCCAGCTTGTCAATGCTTTGAAGATAACTTCAAATTACATGTGAGATTTTAAACACAATATCAACTTCCAATGAACTCATCTTTAAAGTTTTTTTCTACCTGCCTCAGCTAAATATGAAACCCCCCTCCTCTGAACTTATAGTTCAAAATCAGGATACTCTAACTTGACAGCTAGGAACTAGTTTTACTATTTGTATCCCCATCATTTTGCAGTTCAACTCGTATGTAAATGTGTATACATTCTTCCATGTGTTCTGGCCTTATCTCCTCAATAGAGAAACTCCTTGAATATGGGTGCAATTTCTTTAACAGTTTCATATTCTGAAGAACACCACAGGAGGCAGAGGATGCAGTAGGTGCTAAATATTTAATTGAGTAACTAAGGCTCCAGCATGTTCTACATTCAGATGGGAAATCAGTAACAGGCATATGCAAGGTGCATGTGGAGGTGTCTTTCCCCAGGTGATCCTGATAACTTCTAGAGAATCATCTGGATTTAGCAAATGACAGTCATGCTGAAGAGAGGAGTTGGGATCACAGGACACAGTACCTACTATTCAAAACTAACATATCACAGTGGGAAGGGGGATAGTGAGAGTGAGAGAAGAAACAACTTCTACTGCAGAGAAGAAAGGAGAGGAGACTCATTTGTGCCAAAACAAAGCCATAAGCCAGACTCCTCCAGGGGCACCAGAAGTTCAGAGCAATGAAAGAGGCGCTGGAGAGGATGGTACCATCTGTAAGTTTATATGCTGATAGCTTGGGGGGAGGGATAATTACAATTATTAAGAAATACTGATGAGAAAGTTCATAATTAAGGAAAGCAAGATTTAGATAGAATATAAATAGTTGGAGGTAGTGTTCTCTGTTTTGTTGTTTCCTTATTTTTCTTGTGATCTACCATTTAGTATCACCCAGGAAAAGTGAGAAATCTGGGGCCTGATGATACAGTTTCTAATGCACCCTCTGCCCAGTGATTTTGTCCACTTATTTTCCCTCCTCTGTGAGTGGGGTTGGCAAATACAGTTGCCACCAAATGACAGCGGTTGACGGCTGGAATATTAAAGTCTAATGCATATGCCTGGGGTTCAGTGAAAATACATCAGGAAGGATGAAACCCTTCCAATTCAGTCATACACTTTGCTCTGCAATTTTCAAAACCAAAGTACTTGAAGTCCCTATTGAGACACACTGCGATGTCCCATCACCTAGTCTTTCAGAATTTTCCATTTTATTCATATTCCATTTTCACAGTTAAATGCAAAGCATGTTTATAAATGATATTTATTTTATTATAAATAGGGTTTGGGTTCCTTTTTACTTCTGCCCTCTCTCTCTTCTTTTTTTAAAATATTTTATTTATTTATTTGGCAGACAGAGATCACACGTAGGCAGAGAGGCAGGCAGAGAGAGAGAGGAGGAAGCAGGCTCCCTGCTGAGCAGAGAGCCCAATGCGGGGCTCCATCCCAGGACCCTGAGATCATGACCTGAGCGGAAGGCAGAGGCTTTAACCCACTGAGCCACCCAGGCGCCCCTACTTCTGCCCTCTCTTAATGCATTCTATGAAGTACATAAAAGTGCGGTCTCAGAATCCAGACAGACATCTTCCCAGTTACCATAACGGAGAGAGTGACATGTTGGGTTCAGAGTCACACTTTGTGCTTATATTCAGAATTATACATTGAAATGAAGTTTAACATTTTCTTACATAATAATGTCTATTTGGCCTTACAGAATTATCTGTATCTCCACTTTATTTCTGCTAGATGGTAAGGATCTAGTTGGAGGTTGGAGAAGACACACTTGATGAGGAAGCATGCACTTCTACCTTTTTACTCGAAGGTTGAGGAGACGGATTTCTCCTGCTGGTGACTAAATATTGGAGTCTGTACTTCTGGTGCTTAAAAAGCATTTTGAAGCACCTCACTTTAGAAAGGGGAAGAGGTAGAGTTTCCCTCCATCTTATCCTAGTACATGCTCTTTACATTTCTCCCTCCATAATCCCGAAACTTCTGATCATCCTGCCCTATAAATGGAAGAGTGTGGTAGCAAGTGGAATCTCATCAGCTCTGAGTCATACATAAAGCATTGACTTTGAATTTTAAGCCTGCAACTTAAGATTTGTGTCTTTTTGGAAAAGTTAACATATATTTTCTGAGTCTCAATGACCATTCTTCAGATGAGAATATTAGCATATACTTTAGAATGTGAGAATTAAAGGAAATAATCTAGGCAAAGCAACCATTTCTAAGAAAAGAAAGGAAAACATGGGGCTCACTTAACTCATCTGGAATCCAAATTCCTTTATCACAAAATGAAGGTGTCTAAATAATTAATACTCGGCACTTTAATGGGCTTGCCACTCACTAACCTTGTGATTCAACAGTAGCGCAAATGAACGGAGCATCCATTTTAGCTTAGTGAGGCTGTGGTACAATTGTCCCTCAGTGAGAGATAAGGAAACTGAGGTTTAAAGAAATAAATTATGTGCCCTAAGTCATACAGCTGACTGGTAGGGTCGAAACTATTTGGCTTCAGAGGGTTACTCTCATTTACTTCAAAGTGTTTTATAGGTGTTACTATCCCATTCAATGAATCAATAAGACAGGTACTTTGTTCAAACACTGCTACGTAAGAGGAAGATAGTATGCCATGTAAACTCTGAAATACTTTAAAAAATATCATTGAGAAATTTTATCTCAAAGATATCAGATGTAGGGAACAATCTTGGGCAATGGTGAAAGTTTAATTTCCATGAAAATATGAATAGGAGACCTTCTCAATTTATGCCATTTATGAATTGGGACTTAGTTTTAGAATGTGTGTGTGTGTGGTTTTTATTTTTTCATTTTTTCATTTTTTTTTTTTTTTTTTTTTTTTGCATCTGGGTTGTTTCAATATGACATAACATATACAAAACTCCTTTAAAAAGGAGGCAGACTCATGATTGTGTCGGATAAATCAATGGCTCACTTGCCAGTAGGTAATTCTGAACAATCTCAGCTCTTCAACTTTGCCATTTTTGAAGAAAAAGCTATAAGAGGATCTTTGTTTGTTTGTTCGTTTGTTTGTTTTTAAGCAAAGGTTCTTAGAAGCAAGGGAAATAATTTCCATGCTCTTAATCCTGCTGAAGGGAAATGACATAGAGTATCTTCAGTCCCTTACTTGGACTTGTATGTAAGAGGAGGTAGCAGAAGAGAAGCAGAAGAGATAAACTGATAAAGGTGAGAAGCGACTGGTAACAGCAGACAACAGAGGAAGGTGGCAGGACTAATAACATGCAGTGAATGGCCCAGGGATTCAGAATACACTGTCATCACCAGAGGGAGAGGGGTATGGATTTGGACCTTCCAGAACCATGATTTTTGTTCATGAAGAGGACTCTGAGACAGTAAGGAAGTGTGAAACTACTCTCATAGTTACCTATTGAGGAAAGCAGAGATTCTTATTTTTAAAAATCCTTCAAAAATTTTAACAAAAATATTAAATATTTTTATTGCTCTGTATAAAGAAGTAACCTTAATTGTCTGAAAAAAATAATAACATTGATGAAAGCTGTATTATGACAGCTGGGAAAGCAAATCATTTTGAGTCTGTGTGGCAGATGATTGACTTACTGCCTGAGATAAAATGTTGTAGCATGAAGGCTCCCTTCAATAGAGTGATTGAATATGTCTACGAATAGCAATCCATGTTGAGTGCCTCTAAGAAAGGTGGTTGACTACAAAGTGTTCTCTCAAGTAGGGAAATGGTGACCAAAACTGTCACCACACCGCATGGGTCCATATTAAAACTCAGTTGCCTGTATCTTCAGTCTGATTGGTTCCATTATAGAAAAAATATCTATCTGGCATCATTTAAACCAAGCAACTGGTCTATCATATGGTTGAGTGCCCTTCAAAAGTGGTGACAAGTCTAAAATGATTGAGAGGTGCAGATGAGAGATAGAGGAACCACAGGTATGAAGGTGTGAAGAAGAACCTACTTCAGTCTGGTGAACTTATCCAGTCTCATTATTTCAAATATCACTCATGTGCTGATAATTTGTTTTTCCAGCCCATACTTTGCTCCTAAATTCTAGATTTAGGCCTCCTACCACCATCTCAACATTTTTTCTTTGGGTATATACTAGACACATATTTAAAACTGGCATGGATGGAGCATGAGTTGCGCTTTAAGGATGGATAGAATTTGGCAAAGAAGAGAGGAGGAGAAACACACACACACACACATCAAATGAGAGTCTTACAAAAACATAGCATAGATCAACCAGGAGGAAAAAAGGAAAGTCATAGTACAATTATGATAAATGAGAATCTTATTTTGCAGAGAGCAAAATAGTAATTTTATCTCCAAATATGATAGAAGAAAAAGAATGAGAAATTCTTCACTGTCTCTATGAAGAGTTCAGATAAGACACAAAAACAGAGAAGCTAAACGTTTCAGCTTAATGGCTTTTTTAAATTTTAAGACTGCAAGTATCTCCAAGATTCTCATTGATAAATCACCTTCTGGAACCCCTTCAGATTTCCAAATAATTCCTAGTCTTCAATGTAAAGAGAAATCAAAACATGCTGTCATAATTTGGGAAAAGTTTGTTCCAGTTCTATGTTAAGTCAAGGCCCAGTTCAAGAATCAATCGGTTTCTACCACCCCCACCCTCACCCCCACCTGGGCACACTCCTCACCATATTCAAGTGGCTACAGTTTTTATTATTGCAGCCCAGACTACCTTCATCAAACTCTTTCCCAGCGCAATAAGCTTAGAGACAATAGGAGAGCAGGAATATTCTTTTACATCTACTCTTTACCCCTAATCTTTATGGCCTGTGCATTGCAAAAATAAGCATGAAAAAGTAAGACAATTTCCAAAGACCATGTAAAATCCCAAAAGGTAACATATAACCATCTGGAGTACAACAAGCACATCATATTTTCTTTCTTTAGCAAGACAGTTCTGAGTTTTATGGAAGTCATCCCAGTAGGCAAAGACCTACTAGCTGTTTGTAACTCCTTAAAAATTAAAAAAAAAAATAATAAAACTGCAATGTTTCTTTAATGTCACAGTCTGAATTATAAGCAGAGAGTTGGCACATCTCTCATTTTATTCATTCTAATTACAATTGCCTTGTCACTGAGATGCCAACCTGACGAAGAGCAAATCAGGTAGCAAATCCCCAGGGGCCGCTTAGTAACAGGAAGGCTGTCTCCAGTGGAATCAATGTGACAATTTCTTCTTTCCCTCTTCAAAGTCGAGAGTCCCCCTGGACAAATTCACATTTGATTATTTTCGCTAGGCTCTCTGTCTTCAACTGCTTGATTAGCATCTCACTCACCTAAGAAATTAGACTAAAGTTTGTGACCATTAAAAGGAAACCAAAGCATGTGCATGGATGCCTGTTCGTGCATGCAGTGTACCTATAAAAAACCATGTTCTGAACTTGGCACTGAGAGCTAGCACTGATTATACTGTGTGAGAGCCACTGTGTGTGTGTGTGTGTGTGTGTGTGTGAGAGAGAGAGAGAGAGCGCGAGAGCATGTGTGCGTGCGTGTGTGTTGCTGTTTATGTTCCTAAGAGGTAATCTTTTTGCAAATCTCAGTCTAGAAATGTTCGAAAACCATAGGCAAAGGTGTGGTAGTTGGTTCCATAGGTACCTGATTTTCCTCTTTCTAACTTTACAGCAGCTGTGCTTAGAGATAAGACCACTGTGCCTATTGCTATTAAAATGTTTTGTATAAAAGCTGCATTCTTTCTGGTAAAACACATTTCTATACAATGGTGCAATTAATGTTAGAGGAAAACTAATACATCAAATTAAAAACATTCTGAGAAAATTATCCTGATAGTCTCTTCTCAGTCCATTGCCAACCACTGATGTGATGGATCAATGGCCCAGGAAACAGGACAGAGAAGGGAATGATGGAGCCAGAATTCTGCCTTCAGAATCTTTCTCCTACTTCTTCCCTGAGGTCTTCCTTAATTACCCTGGTTGTTGAGACAATCATTCTTAAGTCTTGGTGTATATAACACAGCAGATAACTTGGCATTGGGTAAGACATTCCACTTCACTATAGGTGAGCTGTAACTCAAAACCTTGGATTTCAATAGTCATCAGGGATGATTATATTAGGAACACATTTATTGTGTACATTTATTGTCTCAGATCAAAATCCTATAATGATAAAGTCAATATCATAAAACTGTCCCACAGCTCAACTAGGGCAAACTTTTAATTAGGATGTATGTCAGCTACTCCCAAGCAATTTCCAAGAAAGGACTAGGTATTAACATTTTCTTTTTGCTACACTACACACCGTATATAATAAGTGCTCAGTAAATGCTCGCTGGTATGAGTTGATATAATGCAGAAACAAAAACTCTTTTGTTTCAGTGTCTTCCTTCTAGAAGGCAAAGTTTCCTTTGCCAACAGATAGACCATATACCATTAGAATTCTAAATTATTTTAGAAAAACATTAGTCTCTTCAAGGATATTGGCCATGGGTGACTAGCTCTCTCATGGGACAGTTGAGCTCTAGGCTACATCTCCTACTTGGATGAGGTGAAATGATTCAGTGCTGTTTCTGTCCAGTGCACGGTTGATGATCTGACTCCTTCACTCATGGCCACCTGAGCTGCCCAAGCTGAAAAAATACACCTTTCCCTAGGACTGGAAGGTCAGCCAAGGAGAACAGAGTTATATCAGCTAGGATATAGATTAAATACTGTGGCTTTGAACTTTCATGCCAAAGAACAGGTTCATATTATCCTTCACGCTCAGAGATCAGCAAATTGAATTATCAGCCTTTCATGTGACAGTTCTGTGCCTAGTTCCTTATTGCTTCAGGGAATGGAGAATAGCAAGTCATTGTTTTTGCCCTCAAGTATCTTGCAGTTTACTTTGGGAGACAGATGATACAATATATAACGTAAAATAAAAATTTCAATAACACTTAATGATAGGACACTAAGGATGTGCCAAAGAGTAAAAGAGTTCTAGAGCTGTCTAGGAAGACAGAAGACAGTCTGGGGTGGTCTGAAAAACCCTCAAGATGGATGTGTATCTCGCTGATTAGAGCAATGAATAGATTTGAATACAAAGATTGTCAGCCTGAGAGGAGATGGACTGTGTCAGAAGCATGAGACAGGCAAAGCTGGTTTTCTTTCCTCCTTGGTTCCTAATATAAACTGCACTCAACTAAAGGTCTGCCAGCTAACCCATCACATTAGACCTGTCTTCTCTGACTGTTCTCCCCATCCAACAAAACCTTACCAAGTCATACATTCACACATTTTCTTACTTGTACAGAATATATTATTTATGCAACCTATTTTGTACTCAACTGTTATATTGCATAATATGCACTTTTTATGTTTGTACAGCCCCCTCTACTCATTGAAACCTCTCTCCAGTATTTCATCTTCATGGTGCCAACTTACGAATCAATGAATTAATTCCTACAAAAATAATAAATGAGAAATTCAAGGGATGCTCTGATATAAAGGCTAATAAGGATACATTTTTCAGAGAGACTAGGGAAAAGACTCAAGTCACATCAGGAGGGCTATGACTCATGCAGAATAAGTCCTTAGCAGCAAGATATGTGCTCTCAAGTCTAAGCAAGTTAGGAGTTTTATCTTTCATTTCACCAAATTTCTATATTTGTCCATATCCTACTAACACCCATTAACAAAAACTGTGTACCCTAGTCTCACTCTACCCCAAAAGGCTGTGGCTTCCAATTACTTATGAGGAAATGGCTCTTTTGAGCCTCTATAGCAAGTTGGTCCCTATCTCTTCAAATTCCATTGTCATTGCTGAGTTGCCCACAAAGTTAATTTCATTCATTATTCTCTGTACTCTGTATTTTCTTGCCATAGCATTTTGCTCAAATGCTCCATCCTTCATGAAGGCCTTAGTTCTCCTTTTTATCCACTCAAATCCATCCTTCCAGACCTAGACAAAACCCAGAAGTCTTCCGGATGTTGTTGATTCTTCCACATTCTTGGATGTAGAGTCACAGGCATTTATCTCATGTGATGGGGCTTGACTGCATGTGTAACATGTATGTTTGTGACTGCAGAACATTAGAAGAGTAAGTGTGTGCTATTTGAAAAGGGTAGATTTTGGTCATAGGAGCTAGAATCAGTTTGTACTGGAACCCTTTGCATCAGTGGCCAGAGGGACCAGACCTCACTGGTGCAACCAGCGTGTTTTTATAGGTCCATACAGGAGTCAGGGAGGCTACAAAGGAGGTCCCCCAGCAAGCCTGCCCAATCTACTTGACTATCTCCAAACACAGATTTTTTCACAGTTGGAGTAAAACACATCTCAGATACTCTTCTCCTCTACCAGAATAAAGTGAGTTGCATATATTTGGGTAGTTTAGGAGAGATTTAAAATGCAAGCAGACAAGCATTTACAAAATCATTGTCCTTTGTGGGGATATGATGGACCCTGTACATTCGAGGGGATGACTATATGTATATGAACCTCAAATTTTTAAAAACCATTTGACAAAGAAAGTTCTCTATTTTTCAAACCACTGCTTCTAGATTCAGTTTAATAGCAGATTAGGCAGTTCAGTCTGCCTGGGCTTGAGCCAATATAACTCATTCGTAGTATTTAGTGGATGGCTCTGGTGATCAAAGATGGTTGCAAAGCCACCTTTCCCTCAGGTAACCATTCAACTACCAGAAATGTGTTCCAACTATGAGCAGCAAGTTTAAAAAACAAACTCAAGTGTGACTCAAAGCTAATATAAATCAATCACCATTAAAACCTTTTGGAATACAGCTCTCTTTTCCACAGCTCTTCATGTCAAATACCAATGAGCATGTCATATATTATTATTCCCTAGGATCTTAAAAGAATGGAGATATCAACAGCCATTTAAATAGGCACCAGGAATATAAGTGAGACTAAAATGAGTGAAAACAAGATCTAGCCAAACGGCAGTGTTCTCTTTTATAATATCCTTAAACATGCCTCATAGTTACATCATATAATTATTCAGTTAAATAATAAATCCATTTATAGCTGAGGAAAGCAGAGAGAAAATTAAATGATGAGGGAGGTTTGGAGGGAAAGTTTCCCTCCATTTCCTGGAATGTTTTCCAGGCTGGGAATGGCAGCCTTGAGAATCAATAAGATTAGGAAAAACAGGCAGGCAGTTCTCAATACAGGCACCTGCAGAATAACAGACTTAATTCCAAACTGGAGACTCCATAGAAAGAGTGAAAAATTTTCTACTATGGAGGGAATTCATGTAAAATAAAGTTTAATTTAGATGTAGAAAATGGACCTAGTATGGGAATGATTTCCCAATAATGCTGGAAATGACAGAAAATGTGTTAAAATAATTTATAGGTCCAGTTGTACTTCATCAAATGATTAGCGGTATTCCATCTTCTTTCTAAATATTCCCACCTTCTACTAATTCCTCTGAAATTTTGCCATTTCAGTCAAGCTAAAATTTATTAGTACCCACTTACTGTGATTTACATGCAGGATGATTTGCATGCCTCTTTCCTGGGCTATTTGCATGTCTTTATTAGGGATGCAGCTTATTTGGGGGTACATTTGATTTATAAGCATTTGGCAAGTTTGCTCTTCTGTTCTTCTTTCTTTTTGATTCATGCAAGGGCAGAGATATATTCCTGGGGCTTATTCATTCCCTAGGAAATTAATTTTTTGATGAAATCTTCCCATTTGGTTAAAATTTGCAAAAAATTAGATTCAATTTCCTTTGCTTGGCTGCAACAAAAGTAGTAGCTAGAATTAGGACTTCCTTTTGGTAAAATTTTGAACTATATGAAGTTTGTATACAGTGGCTGTGGACTCACCATTCTATGACTATATTCTCTTCCTGCTCCCTAACCTAGTCTTCATATTTTTATCTCAAAATACATTAGATATCACTTAAAAAAAAATATTCCTAAACGAAAATCTTCCCTCCCCCCATCACTTGGTCTCTTTACTCCCTCTTCTACCTTTTGAGGACCATTGCTCGCTGGCCTGCCCTTACCTGTCAAGAGAAAAATGATCTAATAAAATTATAACACCAGCGTAAGAACAATGCCTGCCTCCATGAGGCAGCTGGGATTTGAAATGGGACACTTAGAGAAACAATGCCTCACTTATAATTTCATAATTTAAAATGAACTATTCACATATGCTATGTACTTAAATCCTTGAAATATTCTTCAGGATAATAATTATGCATATTTCAGTTTTATTTTAGGGATCACTATGACTCAGGAAAGAGGGAGACACTATGACTCAGGAAAAAGATTTAGGGGAAGTTTGTGGGTAATGGGGTATCCAGAGCCTGGTCAACTATCACTGAATCCCATACGTTTGCATTCCTGCACTGGCTCCTAGTACTAAGGGACAATGCACTAGTATCAGAGATTTATTTCCGGAGTAAACTGTGAGATGCATTTTCTTCTGGGCTAGACAGCTTTCTTATATCTTTCAAATCAAATTACCTGAGTGACTTCCTATTCTGCCTAAAATTGAGGAAGAGGAGGAAAAAACACATTAGGAAAAGTTGAGTACAATTATAGGGGAATCTAATTTAGGAGGTGATCTCATGAGACCTCATGCCCACACAAAACAGTCCGCAGCAGGTCATTCTTGTCAGCTTCTCCAATCAGTGTATTTCCATTTTTAGTCTAATGCTGTTCAGTGACCTTGTCCTGTGGCACAGCCAGACAATATTATGGGAGAAACAGGAGCAGAAATAGCCTAATTATACAATTACATATTCATTTACCCCCTAGAGAGCCTAAGACTTTTCTGAGAGCCAAACAAGAAGTGGTTGGCTGGAAACTCATTTTGAAAAATTGCCTCACTCCAAGATACAGAACCTTTTCCATATATGGAACATAAAACTATCAGCTGAATTGCATTGGTTGATGTCAGGAGAAAAATAAAATTATGGAAGACACTTAACCAGATGTCTTAGACATGTAACCAGATTTAGAAATGTATCATAAAGTCTGCATTATTTGGCAAGGTAAATTTTATCAGTGGAAGACAATTCACACTCAGATTGTGTCCAAACATTTTCTTATTTGAGCAAGTCATCATCAAAACTGTCTTCTATTCCCTACCCGTGTTATTTTTACTCCTTTTTGATATAAGAGATGTGCTGCTAGGAAAGAATAGGGGCTTTTGGGAAAAAAAAAAAAAAAAGAAAAGAAAAAAGAAGAAGAAGAGGAAGAAGAAGAAGAAGAAGAGGAAGAAGAAGAGCAATTACACCCTACAAAGTCCCTTTCTGCTTTTATCTATCTTAAAAACGGATAAATTCATCATTGGTTGCCCAATTGTCTTTCCTGGTAGTAGTGATATATGCTGACATCTACGTCAAGTAGTAAATATTTGAGGCTTTGCACAGCACATGTTCTGTCTCAATTCTCGACTCAATTCTGCTGTTCTAGCACAAAACCACCCTTGGAAAATATGTAAATAAATGAATATGGCTGTGTTTTAATAAAACTTTATTTACAAAATAAAACTTTATTTACAAAAACTACATTTACAAAATGCAGCAGGTTGTATATGGTCCATGGACATGTAATATACTAACTCCTGTTCCATAGAGTCCACATGGTCTTAAAAGGTGTGGTAGTGGGGCGCCTGGGTGGCTCAGTGGGTTAAAGCCTCTGCCTTCAGCTCAGGTCGTGATCCCAGGGTCCTGGGATCGAGCCCCTCATTGGGCTCCCTGCTCCTGGGATCGAGCCCCGCATTGGGCTCTCTGCTCAGCAGGGAGCCTGCTTCCTCCTCTCTCTCTGCCTGCCTCTCTGCCTACTTGTGATCACTCTGTCAAATAAATAAATAAAATCTTTAATAAAAAAAAAGGTGTGGTAGTAATATATGTTAGGGAAGGTAGGTTATTGTTTCTTTTCCACCATTTCCATTTTCAAAATTGTTGTTATAAACTAAAGAAGATCAATGGGTTTCCTATTTTTCATAGTAACTCTGAAATTTAGTATCAAAATGCCTCATCAGAATAACATAAAAATAAAGATATACTTTTACTGAGCAAATCTCAAATATCTCCAACGACTTCTAGAAAAAAAAAAAAAGGTCGGTTTTTTGTTTGTTTGTTTGTTTGTTTGGTCTTTTCCTTTTGCATTCAGTGTCATTTCAATTGATAAAAAGTTGGGCCCCACAATGCATTTATTTCTGCGATTACTCTGTTATAACCAAACACAGATCTCTACATCTACAAAATTTGCTTTTTTATCATACCCTGTATTCTCATGGTTTTTAATGTGTCATGCTTCTGTCCTCTGGCCGCCCTTCTACATAGAGTACTCCCCTCTTCCTGCTAGATACACTTCAGTCTTTCATGGCTAATTTAGGTCTCATATTTCCCGATAATGCATGGTTGGTTACCCAAAATGGCCACTCCTTTTTATATTCCTGACCCCTTTTTCAGGTTTTTATATTTAGCTCCACTTTCATGTTTCCATGATTTCAAGGAAGATGCCAGTGTCTTTACATTTTCCCATAAGCAGCTCTTTGTGCAGAAAGGAGGACTTGCATTTTAATTTACTTTCCCCTGGCAGGAATGTGACTCTGCAGAGTAGTCATACTACCAATTATATTACATGTAACAACGAGCATCTATGAGATGCTTGGACAGAATATATGACTAAATTTGGAGATCACGATACTCATTGCCATTATTGCTACGGTGTTGTTTGCAAATTTTTATACCAGTTGACCCACATGGAGATCCAAACTATAATTTCCATCTCATTATACAAAGATCTAATTATCTCAGCTAATTTTCCCTCTTGTTGGGGGTGAACTTAGATATATAACTAGTTTTGATATTACTTCTACCTTACAATTAGAGAAATAAAAGCTAAGAAATTATAGATAACCTGCCTCAAATGGCATAGCTGTCATTCTTATGGTAGACTACCTAAAATGCTATATACTCAGTCAAGCGTTGCTTCTGCTGGATAGTTTGCCACTTTGACGATGAATATGAACTCTGTTACCAGAATTAAATGATCAAACTGTCTCCTAGAAGTAATTGGAAAGAAACAAAAATACAGAAACACCAAAACATCCTTGTCATAAAGAGTATGACCCAAACAGGTGCTTCCTCATGGGCAAATTGGAAAAGCACAGCCTATTTGAAAATGCTTGTTATATTCCCTTATTTTCTCTATACTCATTCCTTAATCATTAAGGAATCAAATGTATGGTGACCTTAATAGGACCCCATGCCTTAAGTGACCATCCCCATCTGCTCCTATTCCCCACCTGTGTATATATGCACAAGGAAACTATCATCTTCTTTTTAGGTCATTGCCTGTGATAGCTGGAAAGCTGAGACCAAGGCCATAAACGCGAGGTTTTGAAATGCAGCCAGATGGTTGCAAAAACTGTAACAGACTGGGGGTTTCTAACTTCTAGGGCATTGTCTTCCTTTCCTTCTGTGAAGAAGTGTTTTCCTGTATGGTTGTCCTACCACATCTTCAAAAGACTGCAATCTGGTTTCCCCATGGATGATAAAGAGATGTCAGATTTCTTATTTACAATATCAATTCTAAGCCTGAATAATGAAGACAACCTTGGGCCTCTTGTCCATTTTATCTTGTTGGTAGAAAATGAATATACAATATGCATATATTCCTAAATGGAATGTAGGATTACTCTTTTGTATGATTAATGACTGAGATCAAGTTGACAAATTCAAAATCCCACAACATGTGTTACTAAAGGAAAAGGGAAAAGGGAATTTATGGTATATTTTTAAGCCTGGAAGCAAGAAGGTATGCAGTGATTATGTTGGGGAGTGGTTGGAGGATATGCCAAGGAGAAGTTCTGCATAAAATATGAAAGGAACAGAGAAAGGACATATAAAAAAGAAATTATGACAGGAGAAAAGCAAGTCAGTGGAAGTCATCTGTGTGTAATTGTAGAAAAAAGGCACCCTTAACTGTGCCTCTAATTATAAATCTGTAATCAACAAGCTATGCAGACTTGACAAAGTACTTTAAACACTTCTATATTTTGCTGTATGCATCTGTCACCTAGGACTAGCAATATTAAAGCATATGTGAACATCAGAGAGGATTCTGTGCCAGGCGCTATTGGTCACCTCCCAAGAGCCATCCCACCCATCTTCTTCTTTGGTAAAGATCTCAAACCTTGTTTCCCATTGAATCGCCATGTACTCCCTGGCACTTTCTCCTGTCCTGGGATGAAAGCTAATTAGTCTAAGCAATCATGACCAATTATTCTGCTTATCTGTGCTGAGTTCACTCAAGGGCATATGGCACAGCCAAACCTGCCCAATGATATTAGAGGAGAGTATCACTGGAAAATTTCTGGGAAAGCAACTTGTCCAAGGAAATACAGTTGGTTGAGTCAAGTTTCAAATCCAGACAGTCTGACTCAGTCTTCTTTTGAAATGTAAGAGAGACCAAGAGGTCATTTCTCTCTGACTCTATAGCAGATATTCTCAAGTTATAAAGCAAGAAAGATTACATTGGAGAGCTTATTAAATACAGATTCCAAAACTTTAATTTTATTATTAAGCTCTCTGGTCAGCTAATGGTGATGCAGGTGAACTTGGGATCATACCATGACACGGGCCACTTGAGAGGATTTACTGATTCTTGCTCTATGAATGGAACTGAGGAATAGGCAGTTCCTTATCCCTGTTGTATAGTGGTTTATTTAGTCTGGGGAATTGTATTAATAATTTATTCTCTAGTCCTCTGTAGGTAAATGCATGGCTTTTAAACTGTCTATGTCTGGTGAATAATCCTAGATTTCTGCCCTTTGTTCAGACAGAACATGTGCCAACTGCTTTATTTATATTGGTATGTGCTTGATGCAATTACTAGGATAATCATTATGAATGCCAAATTCATTTGTTTATTCTTCTGGAATAGTGTTGTCCAGGAGAATTTGGTAAAACAATGGAAATGCTCTATATCTGTGGTGTCCAACGTTAGTATGAAATTAGTCATGTGTGGCTATTGTGCACATGCAATGTGCCTGGTTCTACTGAGGAACTAAATCTATAATTTTATTTAACTTCTATTTATTTATATTTAAATAGCCAGTGTGGCCAGTGGCTATAATACGCAGCTTTAGAGTAGTGTGTATATATGTACAAGTAGGTATTTTAGGAACTTGAGAAAATTATTTTCTATTAATGACAAGTCTAATTTGTAGAATGGTCTCTGCCATGCCATTTCACTTCTCTTGAGAGCCTACCACGTGATTCTAAGCCATTATAGTCATTGAGGTGAGGTGCTTGTCTTCACAGCCTTGCCATTCCCAGGATGCCCCATCTCTGCGAGGCACTGTAATCTCAATGTCAGACACATTCACAGAAGCCAGCCTCATAGAATCCTGACAAACAATAGCCTGGCATCCTGATGAGCTGCCACAGTGCTCCCAGGACAGGAGCCACCTTTACAGAGAGACGAACTCATTCATTATTCTGAAAGATTAAGTACCAAATACCTCATTAGAGAAACTGTAAGCTGAAAAACAGATAACAGCTGGAGAAAAGGAAAAAAAGCCATTTTCATGGGAGAAAGTAGTAAGGATAGGGATGAACTGGTTCTGCACCAAATGGGGCTGGCTTTCTTTCCCAGTCTCCCAGGACCACATTTTGCCCAGAACTGGTGCCCATGAGCTTCTGGATTCTTACTATAGCAGCCAGGTAGTACTCACCATTAGAGTCCTGATGGAATTAGTAGAAATGACAGACTGCTCAATAAATCACATGCTGGTTTCTTCCATTTGAATGAGAATTGACTGGCACAAATGATTGATTAACATTGACAAAGCCATATGGGTTCAAATCATATTCCTTTTGTTCATACTTTCAAACAATTCAAATTGCATCCTTCTCTAAGTTCCAGCACTGAGGTTTTTTGTTCTCTTTTATTTTTTTCTCCATAGGAACATGGGGTGAGTGGGAGGGGGCAGACTTACAGTAAATGCAAAACTTTATGATTCTCAAGTCACACTGGCTGTGTGATCTTGGGACAATATTTAAGCCTCTGTCTCCTCATCTATAAAACAGTATCATTCTTATTGGTATAATATTCAACAGTCTGGCTTTCAAGACTGGCGTCATCACCATTAATACAGCTTCCACCAACCCTTCATGCATATCCAGTTTCACACACTTACAATATGATCTGGACTCTCGCAAGTAAGTGTAAGATGGTCTATTATTTGAGATTTAGCTCTTCTCTCAACTAAACGGTAAGCTCTCCAAAGACAGGCACAAACTGTAACTCTGTCAGACCCTCATGACAGTATGTTCAATAGAACACAATTGACCATTTGTCTCAGTCACCAGAGCTCTTTCTTCTTCTTTTTCTTTCTTTCTTTCTTTTCTTTTTCCTTTTTTTTTTTTTTTTTTTTAAACTGTGGCTGCAGTGGAGGAAAGTGTGAGGGTTATTGGAGCTATTAAGAGGACTGGCTCCTTGCAAGAGCTTGCCAAGAATCAGATAAACATCAGAGTCAGGACTGGAGCTCAAATAAGGTAGATGGTGTTCAGTCAGAGTCAGAGAGAAAAGCATAATCATTAGGACCTCCTTCCTTGGGCAGGGCAGTAGATCCTATCCTGGGATCTAGGGCAGAACCTATTCTTCATTCACAGGAGGAAAAAGCCCAAGAAGAGTGAAATTGGGCACCTAACTCAAAATTTGATTTCATAGCATAATTCTTATCATAACGTAATACCAGGAAACCTGACAAAATAACTCCAAGATAGCAAAAAGTTCAATTTTAGCCAAATGATCCAGGAAGAAATGTATAGGTTGAAGCTAGGGAAGGGCAGATAGAGTCAAGGCCATTATTAGTGTTAGGAATACGGAGAGGGGGGGGGAAAAAAGAAGGGGATCTACATTCTGCAGGAGCCTCTGTCCTAGGTCTAGATGGAGAACTCTAGTCTAATTTCCAATAGGTTAGGGGGCGGGGAAGTAAAGCACAGATCTGACACTGGGAATGCCCTGCCTTACTGGGACTGACTTGGGGTATAACACAGATAACATAGAAGTGAAAAACTTCCTTGAGGATCTCAGCTGGGAGTTGCTGGGTAAAGCAGATTCAGAAGAATTCTGTTTGTGTAAAGTGCATGTTATCCTCAAGAAATGAATATTGGTCTCCTGAGTACCCATAGTCTCAAGTACATATTGCCTGTCCTTATGCTGACCTTTCACTATTGTAAAGATTAGTCCAAGTCTAGTTGGCTTTTCACATATGGAACACTGAACAATGACCAACAGGTGGGTTCATGCAGCATGGCTATCCAAGTTGTAACCATGGGAATAAAATAATAAGTTGGGACCAATAGACCAGCCAGTCTGGGAATGCTGGGGAGGCCTACAGACAGATAGCTGTCACTGCAGGCTTTGTGTCAAAAGACCTGGTATTCGGTCAACCATGGGGACCTCTGAGTTTGACTCACAGCATTTCAAACTGACCTCTCTCCTATCTTCCTATAACCTGGACTATAGATTCGAGTTTATATCTTGTCTATGCCCTCACTCTGTGGTATGCTTGGATTCTGTCTGGTTTCTCTTTCTGCCCTTACATTTCCCTCCTGGACTAGAGGAGTTTTGAGAAAAAAAAAAAAAAAAAAAAGACTGCCTTTTCTTATCAACTTTCATTCCCAAGTGCTAAAATCTGCTTAATCCTCTAATTATTCCTGTCTGGCTGGCAGTGTCAGAGTATATAGAAGTAACTTACTCTCTCACTCATCGCATGTGTGTGTGTATGCACACACACACACACACACAGAGGTCCATTTCCCCCAGACATGAATTGAACCACATCTGTGCAATCCCTTTCTAACATTGTAGTTTGGACAGAGCTTTGTATCTTTTAAAGCGGTTAAGAACACAGATTCTAGAGACCGAGAACCTTAAGGCAAAAATCTGGTTTCACTGGTTGGGGTTAAAATTGAGCAAATAACTAGACCTATTTAAGCATATGATTCTTCCAATCTATCATGAAGGAAATAACAGTGACCTATGTCATTGTGAAGTTTAATATTCCCAAATACTTAGTAATTATTCATTTAATGTTGTCTTTATGATTACTTAGTATTAACATTGTTATAACATTTCTCCCATTATCTTCACTTTCAGAGACCAGATAAGACCACGGGTTCAAACTTTTCTTCACTGTTAATTAATTTCCACCTTTAACAAATTGCTTCACCTTTATAAAACCAAGATCCTTCAACGGGCAGTGCTCTCTTATTTATCTTAAAGAAGTGTCACCAGCATCAAAAGTAATTCATAGACGAGCACATTTAAACATTTTAAACTATTATAGGTGACTTTCCCAATAGCTCTTCAATACATCCCACCACCACCACCACCAGATCCTGTACATTGCCACTTTGCAAGTTTGACACACTATTCTTTGACCCAAGGTAAAACAAAACAAAAGCAAACAAAAAACAAGCTAAATTTCATTTTCCCCAGTGATTTTCTAGGTCCTTATTACTACCTCGCTAAATCATGTGTACCATTTAGGGTGAGCAGTGTATCAGTCACACATTTTATAAATAATTTCCCCTTACCTTTCTCACCTAATCTAGTCATGTGGGTCAGACTTCATTATTTATTCATATATCAGGAAATGGGAACAAGTCAATATATGACTTGCCTAAGATAGAAAAAGGGCATAGAAATGAGGGCATGATGGAAATGTTGGGTCTTAAACTAGATTTGTTACCCACTGGTCACCAGATTCCTACAAGCTTGTATAGTACTCTTACAATCCATAATATGTCATCTATTGCTTTGAGTAGGATGGTGGGGAGAAAAAAAACAAAACCAAAACCAAAAACAACTTGCTCAATACTAAATGAGAAGCCAAAGAAGCTTAGGTGACAATACTGTGAGCTTTAGTAAATATAATGCTGTCTCTGCATTTCACAAACTAAACTTATGCCAGGTCACCACATACTCTCCCAGATGAGTTTCCTCTATCTAGTCTTTGCCCTGACTAATAAATTCAGCCAGACTAATTTCCTTAAGATTCTGGTCAAGATCCTAAGGAGTCTTGTTTTTTAGCACCCACTAGTGTTGGGCTGGGAATTTGCTGGGCAACATTTCTTTCCACTTACATTTCTGGGGAGACTCTGTGTCTTCCACATAAGTCATTTCCATTCCTCTTCTGACATGGCATGTGCCTATCCACACAGACTCATTCCTCCTTTCCTGGGCTAGCCCTTCCTGCCCATCGCTGTTGAGGTCTTCTCTCCTTGCTCCATTTCTGAGCTCCTAGGACTTTTGTCATCTGACCTCCCAGACTGAGCTCTTATTTTTTTTTTTTTTAATTTTTTTATTTTTTTCAGCATAACAGTATTCATTATTTTTGCACCACACCCAGTGCTCCATGCAATCCGTGCCCTCTACAATACCCACCACCTGGTGCCCCCAACCTCCCACCCCCCACCCCTTCAACATTCTCAGATCGTTTTTCAGAGTCCATAGTCTCTCATGGTTCACCTCCCCGTCCAATTTCCCTCAACTCCCTTCTCCTCTCCATCTCCCCTTGTCCTCCATGCTATTTGTTATGCTCCACAAATAAGTGAAACCATATGATAATTGACTCTCTCTGCTTGATATTTTCACTCAGCATAATCTCTTCCAGTCCCATCCATGTTGCTACAAAACTTGGGGATTCATCCTTTCTTTCTTTTTTTTTTTTTTTACAGCTTTATAAACATATATTTTTATCCCCAGGGGTACAGGTCTGCGAATCGCCAGGTTTACACACTTCACAACACTCACCATAGCACATACCCTCCCCGATATCCATAACCCCACCCCCTCTCCCAACCCCCTCCCCCCATCAACCCTCAGTTTGTTTTGTGAGATTAAGAGTCACTTATGGTTTGTCTCCCTCCCAATCCCATCTTGTTTCATTTACTCTTCTCCTACCCCCTCGACCCCCCATGTTGCATCTCCTCTCCCTCATATCAGGGAGATCATATGATAGTTGTCTTTCTCCGATTGACTTATTTCGCTAAGCATGATACCCTCTAGTTCCATCCACGTCGTCGCAAATGGCAAGATTTCATTTCTTTTGATGGCTGCATAGTATTCCATTGTGTATATATACCACATCTTCTTTATCCATTCGTCTGTAGATGGACATCTAGGTTCTTTCCATACTTTGGCTATTGTAGACATTGCTGCTATAAACATTCGGGTGCATGTGCCCCTTCGGATCACTATGTTTGTATCTTTAGGGTAAATACCCAGCAGTGCAATTGCAGGGTCATAGGGTAGTTCTATTTTCAACATTTTGAGGAACCTCCATGCTGTTTTCCAGAGTGGTTGCACCAGCTTGCATTCCCACCAACAGTGTAGGAGGGTTCCCCTTTCTCCGCATCCTCGCCAGCATCTGTCATTTCCTGACTTGTTAATTTTAGCCATTCTGACTGGTGTGAGGTGATATCTCATGGTGGTTTTGATTTGTATTTCCCTGATGCCGAGTGATATGGAGCACTTTTTCATGTGTCTGTTGGCCATCTGGATGTCTTCTTTGCAGAAATGTCTGTTCATGTCCTCTGCCCATTTCTTGATTGGATTATTTGTTCTTTGGGTGTTGAGTTTGCTAAGTTCTTTATAGATTTTGGACACTAGCCCTTTATCTGATATGTCATTTGCAAATATCTTCTCCCATTCTGTCAGTTGTCTTTTGGTTTTGTTCACTGTTTCCTTTGCTGTGCAAAAGCTTTTGATCTTGATAAAATCCCAAAAGTTCATTTTTGCCCTTGCTTCCCTTGCCTTTGGTGATCCATTCCAGGGCTGCAAGGCTGGTTCAACATCCGCAAATCAATCAATGTGATACAACACATTAATAAAAGAAAGAACAAGAACCATATGATATTCTCCATAGATGCTGAAAAAGCATTTGACAAAGTAGAGCATCCCTTCCTGATCAAAACTCTTCAAAGTGTAGGGATAGAGGGCACATACCTCAATATTATCAAAGCCATCCATGAAAAACCCACCGCAAATATCATTCTCAATGGAGAAAAACTGAAAGCTTTTCCGCTAAGGTCAGGAACACGGCAGGGATGTCCGTTATCACCACTGACTGCTATTCAACATAGTACTAGAAGTCCTAGCCTCAGCAATCAGACAACAAAAGGAAATTAAAGGCATCCAAATCGGCAAAGAAGAAGTCAAACTATCACTCTTCGCAGATGATATGATACTCTATGTGGAAAACCCAAAAGACTCCACTCCAAAACTGCTAGAACTTGTACAGGAATTCAGTCAAGTGTCAGGATATAAAATCAATGCACAGAAATCAGTTGCATTTCTCTACACCAACAACAAGACAGAAGAAAGAGAAATTAAGGAGTCCATCCCATTTACAATTGCACCCAAAACTATAAGATACCTAGGAATAAACCTAACCAAAGAGACTAAGAATCTATACTCAGAAAACTATAAAGGACTCATGAAAGAAATTGAGGAAGACACAAAGAAATGGAAAAATGTTCCATGCTCCTGGATTGGAAGAATAAATATTGTGAAAATGTCTATGCTACCTAAAGCAATCTACACATTTAATGCAATTCCTATCAAAGTACCATCCATTTTTTTCAAAGAAATGGAACAAATAATCCTAAAATTTATATGGAACCAGAAAAGACCTCGAATAGCCAGCGGAATATTGAAAAAGAAAGCCAAAGTTGGTGGCATCACAATTCCGGACTTCAAGCTCTATTACAAAGCTGTCATCATCAAGACAGCATGGTACTGGCACAAAAACAGACACATAGATCAATGGAACAGAATAGAGAGCCCAGAAATGGACCCTCAACTCTATGGTCAACTCATCTTCGACAAAGCAGGAAAGAATGTCCAATGGAACAAAGACAGCCTCTTCAATAAATGGTGTTGGGAAAATTGGACAGCCACATGCAGAAAAATGAAATTGGATCATTTCCTTACACCACACACGAAAATAGACTCAAAATGGATGAAGGATCTCAATGTGAGAAAGGAATCCATCAAAATCCTCGAGGAGAACACAGGCAGCAACCTCTTCGACGTCAGCCGCAGCAACATCTTCCTGAGCTCTTATTTTTAAAAGATTGGGGATACTTTGCTATTTCCTGGGTTTTTGTTGTTGTTGTTGTTGTTGTTGTTGTTGTAGTTGTTGTTTTAATCAATTGCATCTTGGAGCATTCTGAGAGCAGATTTCATGTTGCACAAATCCTCTGTTCTTAGAACCCAATGAAACCAGCTAGAAGAAACTTTGAGGTCATTTGAGTAGTTTCTCAGTATTTTAAAACTGCAGCTCTTTGGTTTGAACATAGAAGCCTACAGTTAGAATAGACCAGAGCTAGGTAAACTGCCCTTACCAACCTACTCTGTTTATCTTGTTTACCCATTTCTTTTGAGAATCTCCAGAACTCTGAGGAGCAGAATTAGAAAGTCACTGAACAGCATTTCCACTTTATAAATGAGGGTCCGGGCTCTCTGAAAGTAACATAGGATATCTGCCCAAAGATATGGAGCTGACACCTTGCACAGTGCTGGCAAATCACTCAACCCAGGGTAGGACTAGTTGAATTGAAAGCATTGGTTGATTGCCAGTTGTCAAGTAGCAATTTCCAAAGCTTCACTTTGAAAATGAAAAAACAAGAGGGAATATCAATTTATATCAGGAGAAAATGTGTACTACAGTACTTAAGAGACCTTTAATGATACATATTTTTGTTTGCTAAGATTCTAAGATGTTGAAAACCTAAGACAATCATGCTTAGTTATTTCCCATAAGCATCTAGAGAAGGTAGGAACCTTTGTGAGCTGGAGGCCATTTTAGAGTCTTGCTTGCTTGCTGCGCTTGCTGAATGCTCTCTATTTAATATCACTCTTCCAAAGAGGTAGTTAACCAAATAAGATGAATGGTGGTCTTGTAAATGGAAATCACATCTGTCAGGGGTAAAAAGCCTTCTGAAAGGGGTCCTCTACTCTCAACCAAGTAGAACTGTAGTGTGAATATTTTTCTGCCTCTTTGTAACCACTCTGATGGAACTGGAGACATACAGCTACACTGTGTTCATTATTATTAACTCAATCCTGAGATAAACTGAGTAATTTGCAGCAGGATTTTTAATATTACATAGAATAAAACTGTAGTTTTTTCTCTGCTCATTTATTCATTTAACTAAGTGCCACTTTCATTCAGAAGGTAGTTTGCTCTGTTTAGGTCTCTCTTTGTAACCTGTAAGCCTGGTGGGTTTAAGAGACTTGTAGTATGAATCCCAGGTAGCTGTTGCTTTTCTCTCTCTGTGAAGTAGTAACCGATCTATGAAATTTAAGAATCTCTTAATTAATACCATGAAGTCATTTCTTAGGTGGTTCTGGGATTCAGGAAATTCTATTTTGAAGGTGACTGAGGACTTCACACTGCAAACCATAATCTGGATTTTATGACCTATTTTACAGTATCACCTCCCCTTTTCTGACTTGCAGAGGAAAAAAGTCAATATAATATGTGTGAGGCAGTATACCTGGAGGGCAAATGTGTATCTTTTGAAAGGTATGCACAACCATGAAGTACAATAGTACAATATGAAATTCACAATATTGACTAATGTGGAATGAAATTTTGCTTTCAAATACAATTTATGTCTTGTTAATGATATTCTTTTTTCCCTCTAACATTTCTTTGTTATTTTCCCTGGTGTGGATCCAGTTCTTCTAGGACCTTCAGTTTTTCCTCAATATAAATGCATCTCTCAGTAGCCTTTATTAATTGACTCAACTTCACTGAGAAACTATAAAAGTACACATAATTTGCACCTCTGAGTATGTGCACCAACCACCTTCGGTCCTTAAATTGAGAAATAAGTGAAACTTTAGGTTTACTTAAAAGACAAATTTGTGCTGATAATTATATTTTACAGTTAATATGACATAACAGCATTGGGCTAACCCAAATGTTAGAGCAATGTAGGTGAATCTGAGCCCGTGCTAGGACTATGTCCTCCTTTATCAGAAACAAAGAGTGAGGGGGAAACTGGCACTATCCAACAAACCATCCATCCCTGCCAGAGCGTTGAGTCTTTGACCAGCCAAGTGTTTCTCTTAGGATGCAGGTTTCCCTAGGTGTGTACACTCAGCAGGTCTGAGTTCAACCCAAATTTATATTTCAAAGTGCACTGATCCAGGACTTGATACTTCTTGCCCATTTGTTTCTCTCCTGCTCTCCTGTGCTCCTTGTTTTCCAGTTTTCTGCAGAGTGCTCTGACCCTCATCTTCCATCTCACCTTATAATATGTGGATTCTAGACCCCCTGATCCTGCTGGATTGTCCAATCAGCCCTTGGTCTTGACTAACCCTTGTCCTAAGAGGACTTGAGTTTGTCTTACATGTGTGGATGCCATTTGTCTGGAGACTTGGGATAACTATTCCCTTCATACTCAGTAAAGCTCCTCTATCCCTGAGGACTCCAGGGAAATTCGGTGACACTGAACAAAACATTGAGAATTACCTTTAAATATTTGGAGATAAAAAATAATAAAAAATAATCAACTGCTGAGCCAGATACAAAGCTGGGCTTTAAAGCGAGCCTTTTAATTCTAGAATTCCAACATTATTTTTTTTATCATTAGTTGACTTAGTTTTTTTTTTTTTTTTTTTTAAATATTGAAACCACATGGCATCATTGCAATGCATTTCAAGTTTTTGAATGTTAAACCTTTCTATGAATTACTTATAATTCTCTCTCAGGCTGAAGTTAAAGAAAAGAAACATGAAGTACACTTCAAAAAAATCTGGTAAAATTATAATAGCAGAATAGCAACAGCCCGACCACCCATATAATGAGACTTCAGCTCCCTGAAAATGTGGTTCAACACATGTGTCAGTGTCAACCCATGGCTGAGATCTAATTAGGGCACATTCAGCCAGTCTGATTATGTGTTTCTTGTTTGGTGACAAATTCGTTCATTTTGCAACATTTCTGTGAACGTCCAGCAATTTGTTTCTGAGCCTGAAGCAGATTTTAAAAAATATATAATTCTATGGGGTGGTGAATAAGAGTGTTCTTCAGTAAATAACCATTAACATACACTCTCCTCATCCGACCCTTTAGATGAAACTGCCAGGCCTGTTCAGTGAATGCACAGATTCAATCAATTAATATTTTTGGACACTAATCTGGCTTGTTTATTTTACTGACGACAATTGATTAGTAGGATATTTAGCTGATTTGATTTAAATGAGTAGATCAGTTGTGTGTATAGACTGCATCTGATTTTCAAGGACCAAACGTGTCAGGGAAACAGGTGTGAATAAAAGAAATACACTGCATGCTTGATCTGAGTACGTCACAACCTTGAGTGACCCCCCCCCCCACCATGGGAAAGTCGCATGACTTTTTTGGCTTCTATTTCCTTATTGATATCATAACCTTCATACATTCATCACTTGGAAAGTGAAATGAGATAATGGTTCTGGCTTTGCCTGGAAAAGTTTGTAATCACACATATGGAACAGAAAAGAAAGTACTTAAGTTTACTGGATATCACCAGGATATTTTTATGAAGCAGTTTTTTTTTTTTTTTTTTTAAGAAAGTATTCTGAGAAGACCTTAGGTCTAGAGAGGGACATAAAGACATAGATGTCTCTAAAATCCTGAGCACTTAAAAGTGTTCTGGAAAAGAAGGAGACAGAGAGAGAGAGAGACAAGGATAAAGAGAGAGAAAGAGAGGGAGGGGAGGGAGAAACAAATCTACAGTTTTGTTTCTTAGATATTGGTGAAGTGGAAATACAGGAGGAAGTTCCTGATGATGGGGTAGGCAAATAACCTTTTATAAGTAAATATGTATATGATTTAATTTGAAGCTGTTTGTATTGCTTTAATATAAATTCTTTCTCTTCTCCTCCTCATTCACACTCCCCCAAAACCATAGTCCAATGCTATCAAATCCTAATTTAGCAATGAGTTTAATATGTTGTATGAAAACAGCCAATATAGAAGCAGTTAATTGAAAGTAATGGTGATTTTGAAAAAATAAACTCCAGAAAATGCACTACAACTTTCAGGTGGATTTTGGTTGTCCATGGGCTGTGTGAAGATGAGCACTCAATAATCTTGTTTAGAAGTCCCAATGACTCTATGAGATGGGTAACTAACAGTCACCATTTTTCACATAAGGACACTGAAGCACAGAGTTTAAGTGACTTGCCTGAGATCATACAGGGGCAGAGCCAGGATCTAAACTCAGATATTCAGGTATCAGTTTCCAGCTGCATTATCTGGAAAACCTTCAAAAAGCTGAGTGACTAATGTCAATAATTAAGTGACACATAATGCTAAAATCCCTAGGCATCAGTCCAGCTGGGAGACAGCCTGAGGTCACCAAATGCTAGACTGGCTCCAGAGTCCTGCCTCTATTGTCCTAATAGTCTGGGCAGCGTTCCCAGAACTGAGTGGGTGGGAGATTTGTCTCACTAACTGAAGGGGTACAAAGGAAACCCTTACAAAGGGAGCTACATAGGGACCCAGGAGTTCCAGAGTTCCAGCATCAGCTCTGTTCGCCTGGGAAGTGCTCTTCCCATACATGATAAATTTGCATGAATGACTCCCAGAGTTAGCAAATCAAACTTCCATGCTTCTCTCCTATAAGCCATCAATTATCCCAGGTTGTATTGATCATCAGTGGTATCATAAAATTCTCTTGAGATTCAAAAGGATGTTTCATTCAGAATGGGGTCTTCTACCCTTTGATGATTATAAAACAAGCACACTTCTATGTGTGGACATTCATGTAAGAACAGTTTTTCCATATTAATTGGAAGAGTTCCCCTCACTACACAAAAAATACTGGTTCTGAACAGTCCCCTGAACTTTTCTTTTTTGTTTTGGCATGGTGTGTGTGTGTGTGTGTGTGTGTGTGTGTGTGTGTGTGTACCACAGACAGTATTAAATATAGTTGGGGGTCATTTTCAAATGACCCCTGAATTGAGTTATTTTATACATACACATGCACACACATACCCCACATATATCAAAGAAAAAATGTGTTTTATTTGCAATGTGAATAAATATTCTGTTTGCACATATGTTTTTATTTGGGGGTTTTCTAAAGCTGTATATTTGTTGTATAATTCTTATTCTCTGTTTCTTTTTATGTATATATTATTGTCCAGGAATGAGGGCTTGTTTTTCTCTGTAATATTTATACAGCCTTGTCACTGAGACTTAACCATCAGGATAACACTTGTCACTGAAGATTTTGTAAAGGCTCCAAATAAATCACCAATTACAAGAAATGGAGTGGTAGCCTCTTGGGTTATAACATTAAGATGCCCAAAAAGAAACAGAACAGTCAGTAAAACTAGGTGTTTGATGCTCCTTGTGAAATTCAACATGAAGAATACCTGAATTTGGATACCTTTCTAACAGCTTTTTTCTTTTGCAAAGGCATGGCTTGGATGTTTTTTTTGTTTTGTTTTGTTTTGTTTTTTATTTTTTTTTTTTTCCCGATGAATATGTGTATACATTATCAAACTGAATTTAAGTTGGTTATGTTTTTGCTTACATTTCTAACCTCTCTAATTGGATTTGTATTATTTTTCTGTCTTCACCAGTGCCTGTAACAGCTTCCAATTTAGTGCTGCTTCATGTTTTCATTACTGTGTGGTTCCCTCCCTCTTCTAGGTCATTAATAAAGGTATTAAATAAAGCCAGCTCTCCTAACTGCTGGTGCTAGCCACCCAATGCCTCCCTTGAGTAGGATACATTTCCATTCACCATTGCTCTCAGTTGACCATGAGCCAAACCAGCGAAGTCACTACATTCTTCTTTAAGTCTATTTTTATTGTATACTTAAACTGCATCTCATTACATATTGGACCTGATGTTTTTCTCCAGCCCACATGAATCATTACTAAAATCAAACCTAGTGGAAACCAGAAGAATGTCAGGGAAGGAAATCCACCAGTTTAAAAGGTGTTGGTATAATGGGTCTTTTTGTGATGGTTGGGGAGGTCTGAAACCAACAAGATTGATGCAGTTTGCATCTCAGACACAGGAGATAATCTGTGGGGCTGGAACGATCACTTCTAATTCTATAGGCTGGAAAAATGCATCAAAGGATAGACAGACATGTTTATTATTCCCAATAAATGCTCTGGGTCTGACAATTTTTCTTAGTTTAATGTATGAATTTCATTTCATAACAGCATTAAGACACTCCAGGCTGTGCATTTGTTAGGGATTATTGCACTTCTTGGGTGGTTTAAGTCATTCTGCCTTTAGTCTTATGCCATATAACATGACCCAAGGCACCTTATAAATAGCAGAGCAATGCACTGGCTGTCATGTGTTATAGCTTGAATAGCCTTGTAAAGGGACATGGATTATAGAGGTATGATAATAACTATAAAACAGGAGTGGTAATTTAAGTGCCTGTGTTGGATAATCTGTATGATTAGGTTTTTTTTTTTTTTTTTTTTTTTGGTTTTTTGTGTTTCATTCTACTTAGAATTCTCATTTACTGAAATCACTGCTCAAAAATACAATGTGCTAATGGGTTGAAGGTAATTCAAGATTTAATTTAATATTTTAAATCTTCTCATTGTTTTGTTTACCAATTAGTTGTCAGAGGTTAGGCTGGAATTAGCTGACTTACACAGCAGCTTCACTGGCTCAGAGATCACAGGTTACCATCATAAGTTATAGCAAATACTCTCAGGGTTAGATTCTTAAATTCCATGGAAAAGTGATGCCACAAAAAGAACACCTTAATGTTTCAATACCACAACCAAAAGGGCAAACGAGCACTCTCTGTGCTTTAAAGCTAAAGCCTGGTGGTGGGCATTAAGGAGGGCACGAATTGCATGGAGCACTGGGTATGATGCGTGAACAATGAATCTTGGAACACTGAAAAAATAAAATAAAATTAAAAAAAATACAGCTAAAGTTTTAAGTGGACAGCATATAACATTAGGACTAATGGAGATTTTACATTTTGTAAGCCGACATCTTATTATGCCAGATGCATTTTTTTAACTTTTTTTTTTGTTGTTCTTGAATCCAGATGTTTGACATAATCATCAAAATTTATCTACATTTTGTTTAACTATTTATTATGAAGGAAATACTAAGGACAGTTTTAACTGTCAAGAGGCTCTCTAGGGTTAATGAAGGAAAAAGAAATTAATCAATATGTGGGATCAGATCCCTGAGCTTCTAGTCCCTCCTCATTAGCTGACTTTGACAGCACACTACCAGCATCTTGGCGTTCAACATTTTCCTTATCACTTTCAATGGGAAAAATACAAAGTATATATTTAGGAGAAGGGCGACAGATGAATATTTATAATGCGTGTTATTTGTATCTCTCTATCTATCCACCTATCATCCACCCACCCATCCATCTATCTAACCCTGATATGTGAAGGGTTAGGGACAATAACCTACCACCACACACCTCATAAAGGCATTGGTGCCCACCCCCCTCCCACCCTGCCAAGACCCTGAACTGTCAAAGCATGTTAGAAGAGAAATTCAGTTTCACATCTCATCTTGCATAAAACAATATGGCTGTATCATAGAATTTCTGAATTACTGGAAGCACTGAAAGAAGTCTTAAAGCCTGTTTCCAAAATAAGCTTTCACCCATGTCAGATTTCTTACTAGAATATGCTGGCTGGATGGACATTCTCTCCTGTAATGGATTTCTACTGTTGGAGAGCTACGGTTAGAATTTTCTCAAGTTATATCAAAATAAGTCTGTCTGTAATCTCTCCACATTGGTCAAGGTCTGGCCTTTTATGCCAACATGAAAAAAAAAAAAAAACGTTGTTCAACTTCTGATTCTAAACTTCTGTGAAGACTACACAGTATTCCACTTTTCTTTAGTTACTTTTAATCCTGGACAAGAAGAAGTTCCATAAGGCACATTGCTAATTGTAGCATGTATGCTTAATGATGAAATTCTGTAGTAACTGCAGAATGTTCTGCAAAGCAGTTTATAGATTAAATTTGTCCATGTTTCATTCAGTGAAAGGAGAAGAAAGACAGATAACATTGACAATAGCCTCCATTTAAATTCATGTAATAGATCTAATATGGCACTTTGTAGCATTTTGCAGAGCTGTTCTTATTTTATCAGGATAGGAGTAGTTACTTTTTAACAAAAGAATAAGATTGAAAGAGCATTTTAAAAAAGAGTAAGTACGTTGGTATTAATTTTTATAATAGTTCACTCTAGGAATATATAGACTATCATGCATATTATTATTTCAAAATTCTTATTTTTCTTTTCCCTTTATTACCCTTAGAAATCACAAGCCTGCTGAGGGCTAAAACCAGGCCAAATCACTTATCTTAGCAACTGCAATATGCCTGCCAACAAAAAAGATATGTTCTATCCATGCTAGATAAATTTAGGTGTCCAGTTTAAATACAATTCCCACTCTACCTTCTGGCCAGACTTCTTTCCCATCAAAGCCTTCTCAGCTTACTATAGCCTAGAGTCAGTTTCTTCTCCTCTGTTGTTATATAATAATCAATAGTCATGTCATTGTTACCAATTATTCATATGTTGCATTATGCAATTAATTGCATTGCCATACTGAATTATTTTTTAATGTTTTATGATTATTTAATGTTTTACTTGTTTGTCTTCACTGACCAATGGAACTTTATGCTGCTAAATACCAAGACTGCTCCTATAGGCCCCTTGAATTTCTTTAGTGCCTTGCATTGACTAGACACGTGGCAAAATGCTATATTTGCACATTTTTACCAGATACCTAAGTCGCTTCTTTAATTATTTCCAGCATCCAGGCCATCTGACCTTAGTGGGGGGTGGCAGTAAATATTAGAGAAATTGAGACTCACACACAGCATCTTGTGTGGTTAGAACTGAGTCTCAGTGAGGTGAGGTGGAATGTGCTTCATCATTAAAGTCTCATTTCAGAAACTGCACAATGATAGCAGAAAGTTTTTCTCCCCCACATATATATTTGAATGCTCAGAAAAGATAAGAAAGCCTGAAGAAGAACAGATGTGTTAGAAGTGTGAAATGGATTAACATCAAAGCCCCCTGGGAAAAATCTGAAACATGAAATGCAGGCTCCTGACTGACAAGAGCTATTCAGAGAGCGTTCAAAGCCCGGCAGTGCATTTCAGGCTGTGTCTCTCCCTGAGCTGTGAGAGGCCTGTGTGGCAGGTAGAGATGCAGGGCGGGGGAAAACCCTCTCTGAACTTTGGGGAAATGTAGCCTACCATGTGTGCTGATGTGCAGGAGATGGGAAAGGCAAGGCATATTTTTTTTAACCATGTCAAGACTGGTTCTGTTTCATATATAGACAGAGAAAGAAGCCGCTGATGTGTTTGATATGAAGGGCAGTGGAAGATCGCTTGTATAAAATCCTACTTACCCACCACAGGGACTCACATGTTCAGTATTTATGACTTATTCCACTGGTCTTTATAGGTGAGTCCCTTTTGCCTACCATGACTTCACAGATTTTAAAGAATCATTCAAAACTGATTATTTATCTTCATGATTTAATAGTACAAGCCAGGGTCTAGAAAATATACTATCCTCCTCAATAGTTTCAAACAAGTTATTTTTGAATAACAATATTTTTGGAAACAGTTCATTTTGTTTTCAAAACACAAACCTAGTCATTTTACAAAACTGACGGGTAAATTCAATGAAAGCTTAGATCTGGAAATCCTGAGCATAGGTGGAGTCTTAAATATGAGATGAGAAGTGGGAGAGATGACTTTGGAATGAGAGAGGGTTCTAATTAAAGGCTGTGTTCTGCCCATTACTGTAGATTTTAAAATTGAGCTATCACCTCACTTTATGACCATGCCTTAAATAGCTCCCAAAACCTATAGGATGTGTCTGTAAAGTAATTAGATCTTTGATTCTTCTTTTCAAAACTCCAACAACACATATATAAACAATATAACCCCCTGGTACTTAACCCCTGTTGCCCACATAAGAGTATATTCAAAGTTATGACATCCCTTCCTTTATAAAAGTGTGTTTGATCTTTAAGAAGTCAAAGATCAAAATTACACCTGTCAGATAAGATGATTCGGTTGTTCATAAACTCTGGAAGCCATTTGTTATCTGTCAGGAATGTTGGAAGATGGTGGAAGGCATCTACTTCTACTAGGAATTATGCTATCTCAACTCATCTCCTACCAGACCACACATCTGCTAACCGAAAGAGTTAGCTTCGTTCCAATATTTTGCATACAACTTATAATATGAAGTAATTAACTGAGTTAATATTTATTAAGAGTCTATGATATTTTAGGAAAGGTTATAGGAATACAAGAGAAAAGAAACAAAAAATTAATCATGACTGATAAAGCTCATACCACATAACTATCTATCCAATCAACCATGCATAGTTATATTTGCTTTTTTTTTTTTTTTTTGAATTGTTGGCTACCCTTTTCCCTTGTATATGACCTATCTCTTCACCAAGTTTTAACTACACTAAAGTAAACATAGTGAGGCAGTTAATGGCCAGTCTGCAGAGTCAAGTACATACGGGTTCAAATCCTAGGTGTTCCATTTAAGAGCTTTGGCAATCTTTAGCAAGTGTTTCCATCACTGATGCAAATGTCCCTAATGCTCAGTTTTCTCAGTTATAAAATGTGAAGAAAAAAAGGGATAAATTCATTGATGTTATAAATCAAATAAGGAAAAGAACATGAAGAACTTAGCACAGTGCTTGGCACAAAGCTGCTCATCTTCTCTGCTACTGAGTCCACTGGGAGGCCTTGTGTGATACCTATAATAAGGTTGATACCTAATGCAGTGCATCGGTCAATTTTGATGGATCTTTAAAAGTTTTGAATGAGTTGTTAGAGAAAAACCACTTAAACAATGCATAAAGCTGGCTCTGCACCTGGTTATCAACATGGTGCAGTCTGAAATGCATGAAGTACAAGGCCCTGCTTCCACTGTTCTGCAGTTGTTTCCTGGAAATCTGATAATTTCATGCTTTTTCAAGATAAGCATCTTTTCATTGAAATCTATTTTTCAAATGTAGATATCCACTGAAATGGGAAGTTTATTCATTATGAACTTTTTCTGTAACTTAGTTTATCAAAGTCATTATCTGAATAAAAAAAGATTCAGAATCCATCAGTTACAGAAACTGTCTTATTCAACTTTTTAGTCACTGTGCACAGACGAGTATACAGTTGGTGCCTAACATTTATTAAATGGATCGATGTATAAATCCATGCATGATTAAAAAAAATTCTTTCATTAGCATGCTAATGTGTTTAAGTTTCAGGTTTGTGTTGGTGGTGAGTGATTGGTGGTTAGAGGGCTACTGTGTTGTTAAGGGGGTGAACTCAAAGGAATGAAGCAGAGAACACTTAAGATTTTCCCTACATCACTTTTCCTAGAATCTTTCCCTAGTGTTACAACATCAAACAGACTGTGATTAAGGTCAACACCTACAGAGGAAAATCTTGGCCTTATGTATGCTGGAGAGATGGGGGAATTCTTCTCCTGAGCCAGATTAATCCTTTATTACCAGAGCCATTACTGTGCCCCAAAGGAACTGCTCAGGGGACTTCATGTGCTCATTTCCTCTAGGGGAAAAAAAGGGGGGGGGAGAAAGAAAGAAACCAACAGAGTTGAGTTATTAGCTAAGTCTAAATATTATCTGAAGGTAAAACTTAGAGCTGTAGAGAATATTTGACCTTAAAATTTTATCTCAAAACTTTTTTTAAAGTTTTATTTTTGTATTTTTTTTAAAGATTTTATTTATTTGACAGAGATCACAAGTAGGCAGAGACAGAGGGGGAGGAAGCAGGCTCCTCACTGAGCAGAGAGCCTGATGCAGGTCTCGATCCCAGGACACTGAGACCATGACCTGAACCAAAGGCAGAGGCTCAACCCACTGAGCCACCCAGGTACCCCTATCTCAAAACTTTTGAAGGGAAAAAATAATCTGAACAGCATTGGTACTTATTTCTCAGTGAAAAAAAAAAAATCTTTTTTTTTTTTTTTTTAAAGATTACTATCAAAACATATCCCTTTTTTACTGGACTTGGATGTTTGCTTGAGGCCATTGTGTGGTATTTACCTAGTTTCTTCTAAATTGTTCGTGAATTTTCTATCAACTCATTCTTTATAAGGGAAATTATTTTTTGAAGAAACAAAAGCTCAGATTACAAATGTATGCTTTGCTGTACATGGCTGGGGTAGGCTGGGAGTGAGGTAAAGTATCCGTCTCTAACTATGAGCTAGGCATGCTGAGACATGGGAGAAGAGGACAATAAGAAGCTCGAAGTATCTGAACTACTATGTTATAGGCTTCATACAGCAGGAATTTGTCAATGACATTTGAATGTATCAAATCAGAAAAAAATGTGGATCTATTAATATTCTACCTATTTTAAAATATATTATGGTACTGATGAAAGTGGTACTAGAAGAAGGAAGGAAGGAAGAAAGAGTCAGTACTAGAGATTGGGTGGTGACAACTTAAGCCAGAAAATGACTCAAAACACTTGCCAGGATAGAAGCCAAGGAAGTAAGAAAGCTATCACCAACAGCCAGTAAAAGAAAACTCAAGTAATTAGGTGTCAACATCAGAGAGCTTTAGTGCAACCAGTTGGCAAATATTTCAGCATCTAGAAGGAGAAAATAATTTAGGAATTTGAGTGAGTGGTAGTAAGTAGATACTCACATAGATGCATGGTTGGGACCAGAGAAGTCCAATAGTGGAAAAAAGAGTCTAGAACCCAGCCATGCCCCCAGGCTTCAGGAAAATATTGGTGCCACTTTGGGGTTCAAGATATGACTCAGACCCAAACTGAGTACCAAACAAGGCAGTTACTGAGCTACTAAAATTGGATACATGAAAGAAGTTGTTAAGAAGCATTAAGACAAGAAATCCATTGCTAAAATTAGTGCAAAAGGACTAACAACAAATTGATTTAATGATGAGCCTTGAGGCTGTGGAACCACCATACTTTATGTTCTCTTCCTATTAACCAACAAGTCCCACTCTCTGCAATGGATTTAACCTATAGGTATAGATTTGAGGTTCTCCAGTAGATACCCATGTGAGTCATAAAAGCACTTATGCCAAAATGTGGTGTCTCACAAGAACAATCTTCTGGAGAATGGTTCTTAAAGGCAGGCTATCAAACAGGCTTAAAGTTCACAAAATAATTGTCAAGAAGTTCACGCATGAAATCCATGACTTTCATTAAAGAAAATATATATAATCAACTTTTCCATTCAACTTAAGAACAAACCCACAAAACAATAGAGTGTGTGTCTGTTAAAAGAAGTGGGTGCGGGCACCTGGGTGGCTCAGTGGGTTAAAGCCTCTGCCTTCGGCTCAGGTCATGGTCTCAGGGTCCTGGGATCGAGCCCCGCATCAGGCTCTCTGCTCAGTGGAGCGCCTGCTACCTCCCCTCCCTCTCTCTCTCTCTCTCTCTGCCTGCCTCTCTGCCTACATGTGATCTCTGTCTGTCAAATAAATAAATAAAATCTAAAAAAAAAAAAAAAAGAAGTGGGTGGACAGAAAAGGGGGATGGTATTAAAGAAGTGACTTCAAATGTGGCAACTGACAGCCATTAAGAGCACTAGACAAGAGATTGCTCCACTGCACAGAGCAATAATAAATGATGTTGATTTCCTCTTCTGTTTTCTTTGCTTTAAACATTAGGGCAGGGGCGCCTGGGTGGCTCAGTGGGTTAAGCCGCTGCCTTCGGCTCAGGTCATGGTCCCAGGTCCTGGGTTCGAGCCCCACATCGGGCTTTCTGCTCGGCGGGGAGCCTGCTTCCTCCTCTCTCTCTGCCTGCCTCTCTGCCTACTTGTGATTTCTCTCTGTCAAATAAATAAATAAAATCTTTAAAAAAAACAAAAACAAAAACAAAAAAATATTAGGGCAGCTTATGAAACCATTTAGAAAGTTTTCCAGCCAACATGGTTCAGCAATGGAGTAAGGAAGGCCATCTAGAAGCTTCAATGATCTGACAAGACCATCTGGGGGCAACACTTCATTTTTGGGAGATTCTGGATATGTAAGAGGTCAGATAGAGCTCTAAGAATAAATAGAATAAATAGCACAATAAACGAAAAATCAAAAGTCTTAGCATTATTGAGAAAATGCCAAAGTGACATCTCTTAACAGTATTCCTCAATATGGCTTTTCTGAATGAAGACATGAATAGCATAAGGGGATATAACAATTCCTGATCCTGCAGACTTCCTTCGGTTTCCAGCTTAGCAGTTAAAAGCTTGAAGTCTCCTCCTTTGTAGAGATTGTTGCTCAACAGAAATTCATGTAAGTCTTGGATACGGGAGGTTTTATGTTTATTTGATGTTTGGAATTTTCTGCCCATTATTGATCCCTGCCACTCTTTGGAGTAACTTAAGTGTCTGACACAAGTGAGATTATAAAGTGGACCATATCTTTTATCCATTAGCTGGCATTTTGTATATTGTCCAAAGTCTGTCACGAGCTTTGTAGCATTTCCACAGCAGCAGCACCTGCCCAGGGAGGGATTGTGTTTCAGGGTGTACCCAGTCCATCTGCCATAAAAGAAATTGACTGTTGATGACAGTCTCCCCACTCCCTGCTCATTATCAGAAAGATAACCCTTCTTTCTCTCTACTCTTAAAAAAAAGGGGGGGGACATGTTTTCAGGATAATTTTAATACTTCTGTATCTATCAGCTAGGTGTGTTTTATGATTTTTGATGTCTGTTAGGGTACACACATTTGTAGGCATGAAAAACATACTAAAAAACTATAAAATGTCATAGAGAAATGTCAATAATGTTGCCCTAAAATCTTCAAGGCATTTAAAAATCAACCCATGTATCTTAAAATATGGGAAGCAGAGAATCCAATTTTTGGATGTCAATGAATTACTGGATATTTCCCTACATGATTATATCCATTATCTCATTTAACACTCACAGAAACTCTATGAGGTACATGTGATTTTGATTTTTATAGTTGAAGAAGATGAATTACACTGGTTTTATATGCAATAACTTGCCAAAATAAGACCAGGATAAGAAGCCAATTCAGGGGTCTCTAAAGCCCAGTATTTTTCTATTACATTAATGTTATCTCTGTAACAATGGCATATATTTGCTTGGAAATATATAATAATGACAACAACAACAGCACAATAATCAAACACTAACATTTATCAGTATTTAACATGTCATAGACCATATCAAGTATGATCCCATTTAATCATCAAAACTACTCTGAAAAAAAAAAGCATTATTATTCTTATTTTAAAGGAAAAAAGTTGAGACAGAGAAGGTAAGTAATTTGCTCAAGTTTATACAAATGGTAGTGATGGGCAGGTATTTAACCCCATGTCTGACTCCAAAGTTCATGGTCATAATAACTGTGATAAGTGCTTAACTATGGTAAGTGCTTCCACATTCATTATTTTATTTGAACCTATAAAACTTTACGAGAGGGGTAGAACAAGCATCCGCTCACTTTATAGGCAATGGAATGGAGGGTCAGACTTGCACAGAGCTGTAAGTGTCAGGGCAATGTCTTAAGCTTGGATCTTCTAACTCCGGTTCACATATTGTTATACTCTACAGGAAGTCACATGATACTTGAGTAATGGAGAAAACATGGCATGTGACATTTTGTGAAAGAAGACATAAAGTTGCATGCTCTGCTCCACACCTTGCATGAGGCACACTGAGCATAAGAAGAGTGTAGAAATACTGCAGTGAGTCTTTCCATCTCCTTGAACCTGATTTCTTGGTCAGCCTAATTAGCCTAACAGCCACCTCACAAATCTATTGCTTAGGGCAAAAGAGGGAATGTGTATGAATGTTCACCTCTAGTACTGGCTTAGCAAATTACAAGGGCTTACACTAGTTTAGAATAAACAAAATATAATTCTTGCCCTCAAGCAACTTATAATCCAGTTGTGGGGGTAAGAGTATTACTTACTTGGTACTAGCAAAAAATGAAAAAAATGTGTGATGTGTGCTATAAATGTTTAACAAAAATGAGTGAGTCAAGGATGTTATTACAGGCCAAGTTTAGGAAGAGATGCTGAACTGACTGATTCTTCAGGGATCAGCTCTGCAATGTAGGAATGGAATTTCCAGGTGAAGGGAATGACCTGATTCTCCGCAATGTCTATGGTTTTCTTAATTGGCTACTTTGAAAAAAGGTTTCCAGGGTACATTATTCAATGGCACCTTAACAGAGTTTTAGGCATAGAGTAGCTGATTCCCTACTTAGTGCCTGAAGGTCACCATTTAGCATTCATGTTTTTGAGATCATTTTTTCAGAACTGTAGGAATCTACTGTAAAAACATACACATTTCTGGAAGGAAAAATACTATAAGTTAAATATTATCAATTCTTACCTAACATTCACACCTTTGCATGTATAAATTTCTCATATTGTTATTTTGTCTAAGAGCTAAATGAAAGTCAAAGACTAAGAAATGGAAAGTCCTAAAAGAAATAATAAGGGGCATAGCAGAGGGATACTAACCCAGGTTGGCAGTTCCAGTAAGGTATTTCTGACAGCTAGGGGTATTAAGGAGGTATCCAGAGAAAAGGAAACCTAGAAGTTTGCTGGTGGCAATGCAATAATATCTTATTTTCCATCTTACGTTTGAGCCCCATCAACTGACTTGTCATTGGAGACACAGTATTTGTTCGGAAAATATACAGATTATAAGGTACAAGAAACAACAGAGGCAGTCATTGTGAGCCCAGGCTTCCCTGCCATCCATAAATATCTTTTCCACTATTCTCATGCCCCAAGCAATCTCCATTTATATAGTCCTTCTTTGATTTGACCTAAATAAGGACAACATATGTAAGGACAAGTTTTGCTGACACCTTGAAAACAGAGAGATTGGTTTCTTCTAAGGGTTCACAAAAACAGGGCTTGTTGGTAAAGGCTCATATCACCTCAATGAGCTCACCAGATTTTCAAGCAAGCTTTCCAAATTTGAACAAGAAGCACTGGTGACTACTTGTCTCAGGGTACTCTTTGACCATGGGTGCCCACTTGGTCCTGTGAGCAAGGTACAGGTGATTAATGCCTTGTGTGAGATGATGGGAATTTGTGGATAAATACCCTGATTATCAGCCTGAGTGGGATACTTCTGATATACACTCCTTAAGCTGACTTTCAGGTTTCCAGTAGGGGGAGGAGAGCACTCCAGCTGCCCAAAGTAGTAACTGGTTTAATAACATACCAGTTATTGGATTCTTCACCCTTCCTGTCTTACCTCTCCACTCCCTTAATGGTGTTTCCTGGAATCGCCCCCCCAAATAAGCTATTTGCAATTGAATCATGTCAGGAACACAACCTACCCATAATAGAATTTCACATAACATAAGTAAAATGTACATCACTGGCTCCTCTTCAAGTCCTGGTACTCTATTTGCAAGACACAATAACACGGCTTCATAGCATTTCACAGTTAAAAAATCCTTTAAAGCCACTTTAAATAACATTCTGTCTCTACCCAAAGAAGCCAAGTAAGAAGTCCATTAATAGTAATGCTTTGCTCTTGTGCATAATTTTGCACTTTTTAAAGCACTTTCCCATATTTAATCATATTTGATCCTCATGACAACCCTGTACAAAATGTAGGGCAAATGTTAGCTTGAGGGACAATGTGGAGTGGTGGAAAGAGCTCTCGGAACTGAGAGTCTAGAGACCTGATTCTGTCAGTAATTAGCTGTACAACCACAGGCAAGGCCTTAACCCTCTCCAGGCCTCAGTATCCTCATCATGGCATGGGGCTCTGATCTATGGAGTTCCTAAAATTGTTGCAACTACTAACATTCTGTGAGACCCAAAAGACAGCGATGGAAGGTGGAGTATGTGGATAGCAAATAGCTTCCTGAAGGTCAGACAATGGTCAGTAGTGAACTAGATCATTTCAGAAAAAGGGTATATTTAGTAGCAAATTATATCTAGCATGGGTGAAGACCCTCACATACTAGACATTGTTATCGATCCTGAAAAAAAAAAAAAAAATCCTGCAAGGTATATTTTGTTCTCAATGTACAGATTAGGAACCCTAGACCCCAAGTGTTCATGTTACTTGACCTAAGTCACGAACTATAAAGGAAGCTTCTATGTGAACTCAATTTATGTGATTTCAAAAATGTCCTATTCTATTAAACAAGTGTGTGGGGGCTTTTGTTTTGTTTTGTTTTTCCTAGAATATCCCACAAGAGCATCAAGAATATTGCAACAAACTAGAAGTCTGATATGTGAGGGTTCAAATCTTGATTCCTTCTCCAATTATATTCCTTCATCTATAGAATGGATATCAATTATTTCCTTAGGATTTTTGAGAGGATTAAAAGTGATGAACAACCCAGAGGTTTCTAGAATAGGATTTGTACTGAGAGTATATGTTACTCTTTTCCCCTACTTCCTGTCAATTTTTCCATCAAAGCAGTAAACGCAGCTCCTACAAAGGCCATCCTGGCAGCTTCACACAGCTAAAATCTGCCTCTCTCCTGCAAACACATATGAGTAAGCCTGGAATGTTGGCTGGTACATGGGAAAAATGAAAATCTTGCAAATTTATTTTTTCTTGACCTATTCATGTCTTGATTCCAGCCTAATAGGTTTGTGAAAAAGTCTACCCCCATCTATAGTTCCAGGATTATTATCATATTTAACTATTCTGCATAGGCTACTCTTCTCAGTTTTTTACTCATGAACTTAAGGATGTCCACACACATGCACATGTGTGTAGGAAGCATGTATGAAGATTATTTCACTCACTTTTCAGATTCTACTAGTGAGTGATTCATAATGAGTAGATTATGACTTTATCATAAGGCTAGCAGGACATGTTGCATATACTAGGGAAATTGCATAATCATTATATTTTAGCTTAAATAACATCAGAAAAAGTTTAATTAAGACTTTTAATTAATAGTTGAAAGATTAATCAATCAATAATTATAGCAATGATTATAGGGTATAATTGAGCTTAATTGGAGGGGGCTGATTAATGACCTGAATAAAACTTTCAGATTTCCTGTCTTGAAACTATTCAGAAATGATGGGTTTTGGCTCATAGAATTAAAAAGAAATGCCAGGATTGTAGATTATGTGTCCTTGGTAACTAGGCCATGAAAGGGAAAACACATGATTGAAGTTAAAAAAAAAAAAAGTATTCTATTGTTCAGCTTGTACATCATCATATTGCTAATTTGTACAAGTTTAGATTAATAGAGGAAAATATGCATCTGAGGACGTCTATGGAAAAAGAAAAAAAAAGAAATTGCTTGAGACAGTTTTCTTTGGAAGCTAATTTCTCAGGGGTGTTCTTTCCATCTCCAAGGGCAAAATGGTTGTGTGAATTCAAATAACATTCTTATCAGAGCATCATAGGAATAGATTTGGTAGAGGATCAGACATCTCAAGGAGACAGTCGCTGTTTATAGGATGACGACCCCTCTCATTTCTACCTGATCTGTTCTAATCAAATCCAAGTGGCTACTGGGACCAATATCAATTCTACCTGAAGATGGTTCAATTCCCTTTGGAGAACAGGTAGGTGATCTCATTTCAGGGTCATCTCACTGATGAGGATGAATCCAACAATGTATGCCCCAGATGGAGATGTATATGCTCAGGGTTTGGGGTAAACGGTTGTTTTCCACCATAGACGGCACCATGTTATTATTGATCCTGCACATCGTTTTCAGGAAACAGGCCAAATATACTCTCAACATCCTTGAATACAAATTAGATTAGTCACACAGAAAGACAACCTCACAAAGTATTTTCAAAAGTCTTTCAGCCCACCAGAAAACCCATTTTTTTTTTTCAGAAAACCCATTTTGGCTACAAATCAGGAATCGACTACTTCCACATTTGCCACTTATACCCATTTCCTCTTGTTCCCCCTCCAACTTGCATGATTCCTTTCGACCTAAATGTAATCCTAGTCATGCTAAGGATTCTGCATGCAGAAGTTTTTAACTCAGAAGTTCATGAACTTAATCAATAAGAATATTTCTATTGATTATTATTGTATTTGTCCAAATTAAAGCTGGTCACTGTGTCAGACACAAATGAAGGGGCAGACTGTACATCCTTGCCCTTAACTTCTGTAAAGCTAGCATATATTATTGACAGAGAGCACAATGTAGATAAGAGTAATAAAAGCCATGCAATTAAGTCTAGCACTAATCACTCCCACTTGCTGTTTGGTTTTGGGCAAATTGCCTAAACACTCTTGCCTTCAGTTGCTGTATCTGTGAAAGAAAGCTTGTTCTGAGTTTTTCATAGTTTGTTACCCCACTGTAATACTGCAGTGCAATTCTGGACACTTTCGAGTTAGTGCAGACACCCAAGTCTGTCTTCATCTCAATGATCACAAATTCTCAGGTTTTCAGGCCACCTAAACTCTGACCAACTGGCTACAAATTTGGTGGTTCCCACTACTACCTTGGGTTCAGTAATTCACTAGGATAACTCATAGAATTAAGCAAAATGGTATTACTTGCGATAACAGTTTTATTATTAATGAAAAAATCAGGACCAACCAAAAGAAGAGATTCATAGGGTGAGGTCCCAGATGGTTCTGGATACGGAGCTTGCATGTTCCCTTCCATGCAATCGGGGCATATCATCCTCCCAACACATCAATGTGTTCATACACCAGAAAGCTCACCAAGCTTTAGTGTGAGTTTTAGGATCCAGAACGTTTACTGGTGTTTCCTACACAGATGTGATTGATTTAATTATTGGCCACGTGATTGAACTCAGTTTTCACCCCTGTTTCCTTCTTTGGTGGTTGAGAGGTTGGATTGATTTCACATGGCTTAAAGCTGCAATACTCCAATAACATGGTTGTTTTCTCCAGCATGGCTGGCTTCCATCCTGAAACTATGTAGAGATACATCACACATGACTTTGTTAGCATAAACTTCAGTGTGGCCTCAGGGTCACAACATGAGTAACAAAGAAACACCTACCACTTAACAAAATTCCAATAAAGTTTCTTCCCAAGTAACCAATAAAGTTACTTCCCAAGGGTAAGTAAACAGATAAATTCTTCATTATACAACACCTACTGATTGCTGTGTTAACTGCACAAGAAAATATGTGTAATAGTGTTTCATTACTTTAAGTTACTAAACAAAAATAATATCATAATTTTATTATTAGAAAGTAAGGGAACAATGGAAATTCTATTTTATTCACTGTGATACTCCCACTGTGATCCGTTACTCACAATTTCAGAAGAGAAATGGCACTGCTGACCTCAGTAGTCAGAAGAATTTTCGTAGCTGAGATAGAACTTAAGTTGGGTTGTGAATGATCAGTATAATTTATTAGAAAAAAATCCACTGTATTCCATGTAAGCTGTCAATACAGTCAAAATGATTTAGCAAATAATAAAAGTAGGTTTGCTGATTGATCTTTTCACCTTTTGATACACTGTTTTAATGCTTTGTGAACACACAGTGCAAGAGAATCTAAGTGTTCTCCTTTAAGATGGCCATACAAATCAACTTAGAAGTAAAGTAGAGAAGGAATAGTCTTTATTCTGAGTCCTCATTTCCTCCATCTGTGTGTGTATTTGGGTCCATGGAGCATTAGTCTGTGTGGTACCTGGACTATGGGGCAAGCCTGGTTCTGTTCTAATTTCTATCAATTTTTAGCTCGGTCAATTTACACATGACCCTTGTCTACTTAGAAATCTAGTTTCACCACCTGCTAAATGAGAATAGTATTGGCCAAGTGTATATCACAAGATTATTTTAAGATCCAAAAGTTTTTTTAAAGTACTTTAAATGTAACAAACTCTCTCATTTTATTTTTTTTAAAGATTTTATTTATTTATTTGAAACAGAGAGAGAGGTCACAAGTATGCAGAGAGGCAGGCATAGAGAGAGAGAGGAGAAAGCAGGCTCCCCGCTGCGCAGAGAGCCCGATGCGGGCCTCGATCCCAGGACCCTGAGATCATGACCTGAGCCGAAGGCAGAGGCTTAACCCACTGAGCCACCCAGGCGCCCTAAACTCTCTCATTTTAGAATGAAGTTCAAAGGTAGAAATTAGAAAAAAGTTTAAAACAGTCCATATATCTTCAGTAGTATCACTGCCCCTTTCTGCCACCCTTTCTTACCTTACAGCAAACACTCCTTCTCTTACCCTCTTGGAAACACTTCTGTTATTTCAACTTATTGTTCAGTAAGTTCTAAAAAAAATACTGATACATTTTACATTTTACATTAGTTGCATAGCAAATGAGAGATGGAAACTAAAACATATATAGTTCCATACAAAGGAATTATAATGTCCTCTGCTAGACATGGAGAGCAAGTCACCCCATTTGAGTAGGATGGCATCTTTAGCATTTTGATTTGGAAGTCACACTAGAGAGGGGAAGCAGGACTGTTAATAAATAATCATAGTGCAATTCCTATGTGGTTAAGTGCTATAATAACGCGAGCTAAAAGTGCTATGGAAGTTTAAATATGATAAAAATTAATTCTGAGGGTCAGGGCTTGATTCAGAAAAGTGATGCTTGTACTTGGTCTTAAAAGACAAGATGGGTTTTGAGAGGCAAAGAAGGGATCCTGTGATCATTTCCAACATAAGCTCTAGCATGAACAAAGTGCAAAAGAGTGGAGGAGCAAGGTATGTTCTAAGAATAGGGGGAGGAGTATCAAAGCCAGGATGTGAAGTACTTTGGATAAAACACTGAGAACATCAACCACAGCTGAGAAATACAGATCAAGTATATGGTGTGGGGAGGAGATGGCTGAACACTTCTTTGTTTTAGCAATACCATACTCATTCCAGTGAGAGGAGCTGATTGGTATACAGGAGAAATTGACATTGGGGAGTCTAGGAAACATTTCAGAGACTGAACATAACATAGGGTTTTTACTGAGCGCTCGCTTATGTGCAACACTACATTCAAAGCTTGCTACATGTGTTAATACCTTAAATTCCTGAAACAATTCTGTAAGGTAAATACTCATGTTCTCTCTTTTATACACAAGGAAGTTGGGAGCCCAGGGACTTGAGTGAGTTGACCAAAGTAGTATCATGATGGCCATTGGCTCCAGATTCATCCTTAATCTCCACAAGTTGATCAGAGTCCAAGCAAACAACAACAAAAGAGAGAAAGGAGAGATCTGTGCTTGACTGAGAGAAATTTCAAAAATATGACCCTTTGATTTTTGAGATCTGGTACATGGTGAGGCTACAGGGGTAGGTACAGAAGTGGAAGACAGAGTATGGCTTTAACTGGGTGAGTTTTGTACCTCTCTAGAATATACAGAGATACTTAAGAGTTGTTAACTTTTGATGAAAGTTGAATCCATGGAAATTCATAAACTTGCCCAGAAAGAAAATGTATCATAAAAGTTGAAGACAGGTAGGTCACACAAAGAATTTTAGGTAGTAGGTAGTGTGTGGAGCCAAAGTTTGGACATCCCCTCTAATTGTGAGTGCAATACCCTTCCCCATGGGATTGTGCTTGTTAGGACAGTTGCTATCTGCTCTCACCACAGTCCAGAGTTTTTTTTTTTTTTTTTTTTTTTTTTTTAAAGATTTTATTTATTTATTTGACAGAGAACACAAGTAGGCAGAGAGGCAGGCAGAGAGAGAGGAGGAAGCAGGCTCCCTGCTGAGCAGAGAGCCCGACGCGGGGCTCGATCCCAGGACCCTGAGATCATGACCTGAGTCGAAGGCAGTGGCTTTAACCCACTGAGCCACCCAGGTGCCCCCACAGTCCAGAGTTTTGACAATTGCTTCTCACTGAGTTCACCACTACAAACAAGAGTAAGAGTCCATGGACAAAGGCCTAGAACTGTTGGGAGACGTTTAATTACCTTAAAAATCTCTACAACCTGGGGAACATAATGGTTAATGGGGTAATCAGATGGAAGGTGTGGAATTTTAAACAGTAGAGACTGTGTCACTAGAGTACATTGTTAATGCATTGGAGAAGATAAAACCCTAGTGCATAAATGCTGACTGGAACATACCTTCAGCATTCATAAATCAATAATTGATAAAATGTACTCATGTATAACTAAGTAGATTTTTGTATGGTAGGTTGAATAAACTGATTACAGTATACTGCAGGACTCAGTGGAATTATGGGCAGGGTTTTAAAATTCATAAAGATGAAATGGAGCTGGACATTGTTTTATAAAAAGCTGAAGTGTGGGGGCACTGGGTGGCTCCATCATTAAGTGTATGCCTTTGGCTCAGGTTATGATCCCAGGGTTCTGGGATTGAGCCCCGCATCAGCATCCTTGCTCTGTGGGAAGCCTGCTTCTCCATCTCCCACTCCCCCTGCTTGTCTTCCCTCTCTCGCTGTGTTTCTCTCTGTCAAATAAATAAATAAAATCTTAAAAAAAAAAAGCTGAAGTGTGGGTATCCTTACATTGGTAAAGCTGTGAGCTACAAACCTTAGATATAAATTGGAAATATGCTAAGACTGTGTCAAAGGTAAAAGTATTAATTAGGCTGAGGCATTTCCTTCAGCATTCCTAATCTCAAAATAAAGACTATGGGAATTGTGAGCCCAGTAAGGGACTTTCTGATCATATTTCTGTTACCTTATCTACCTTGCATCCTCTGTGGTACCCTGGATAAAATATTGGGTCATTATTGGCATGTTGGCAAATATCATAATGGAGATGTAATCGGGCAACCACTGACAGGTTTTGAAAGTTCAAGGGGGCGAGACTAAAGTGTGGTATCACTGTATTTTAGTCTTCTGGAATGTGTGAAGACCACTTCTTGACCATCTTAAAATTACTTTTGAAAAATGAAGTAGTTATATGACACATCTCCTAATTTATGCCTTAATTCTATTTATCTGCTGTATGAAGTCTTCCCCAACTATACCAATGGCTAAAAATGTCTTATGTGCTGCATCCCTGTAAGTGCCAGTCTTCATCACAGGGTCTTGGAATATTTGTGTGTGAAGAACCCTTAAAGAACATGTAATTAAACACCATTTTCCAGACTCAAAGGCTGAAAACAAGACATTTGAGGGAGATTTCTCCAACTCAAATCATCTGTTAGTCTGAAGCTCTAGCTCTGTAATTAACATGGACAAAAACCCAGAAAAACGCAGTGTGTGACCCAGGTAGGTATCAAAGAATGGTATGAGATGGCCAAGCAAAAGTACATGGTAAGAATGGTAGGAAGCAGTAAGCAGAGTGCCTGATAAGTGGTAGAAACCATGTACAACTACAAACTGGACAAAACTTTGTCAGATACAATTTTTGGAAAAATAATTCTGGAAACATTGGAAAGATAATGATGGAAACAATGGAAAAGATGGAATTAGAGTTATGAGGATAATGAAATATTCTTGGTAAGTAGAAACTTCTAAACTATGAAAATTACCTCATGTTTCTCTCACTATCAAGCACCTTGTATTATTTCCATTTTAAGTATGTTTTGTTTCTTGAGTTAGATTCTAAATTCATTAAGGACAAGAACATGATCTTCCTCTTAGCAGAGAATTGAGCATAGTATGGGAATTAGTAGATCATCAAAAGTGCTTTGAGCTAAATGTGTTAGCACATGCTAGCTTTGGGTAGGTATATGATAAAAAGTATTCAAATCTCAATCTAACAGATATCCATACTCCAACACATACTAAATTCAAAATATTATGTATGTCACCTAAATTGGGGGAGCTTCAATTTCTTCACTTATAAAATGTGAGAATTATATTTGAAATATTCTAAATTCCTTTTCAACTTTAATGTTCTATCATTTTGGTTTTCAAAAACTCAAGCAAGTGGTCATAATCACTGTCTCCAAACTCCTGAGCAAAGACATCATATTGGTTGGCTAATGTGATACCATGAACCATGGTTTCTGCACACTTGCCAATTTCTGATAAAGGAGGCTCATGTTGTTCATAAACTTTCAGTTTAAAAGTGATTCATATTTTCTAGTTTGTCCACTCTGCTATGGGGTCCAAAATGGCTTCATCATATTTTAAAATAAAGAACACACTTACAGCTCTTCAATTACATTTATCTTAAGAAGAAAATAATGTAATTATCATTTAATTTTTATAGCCTTAAACTTTCATTCAGTACATTTTGAGTGCTTTCAGACTACCTGAAATGCAGGAAAAGCGAGTTAAAACAATGTGTCTATTTCTATATGTGATTTGTAGATTTTGTAATTACTGTCATTTGTCAGAATCAACATGCTTTTTCCTGAATACAAGAGTCAAAACAGAGAGAATAAAAGAGGGCCTTAAAGAGGAAAGGAAGGAATATTTCCTTGTTACTGTGAACGAGCAAGATTAAAATGCCCTGTGTATCCCTTGCTCACATGGGAGACCAACAGGACTGGGACATCCTTATTAGTGGAAAGTTACCCATTTCTACTTAGAATTGATAAGCAGACAAACACATCTGACAATCATGTATCTTAGAATCCTTGTAGGATTCCTTGCAGAATACTGCAGAATTTGACTTACTTTTGACTTTTAAAAATTATCAGTGAGACTATCAGGAATTAGACAATATGATAGTTATGTGCATATAAATAATAGAAATTTTAAAAAATCATAGCTGCAGTTGGGTTTTTGAATATAAAAGATGAGATTCTGCTGTTGTTTAAGAGGCTGGAAAATGAGAGGAGACCTACTTGGTTAGTTTCTGGGGATAATATTTAATGGGGTTGTCTAGGAGGACAGGCTTAATAAAGTGACCCCCTTTCTCTTCTCCTTAGTTTCTTTGTAAATGAAAGAATTTGGCCAAGGCTCTTTCTAGCTCTAAAATGTAAATATATATATATATATATATATATATGTATACATATATATATATATATTTGTTATAAATATATATGACATATATCTTTATATATGTTTAATGTTTGTGATAGATACAGAAATGTTCCTCAAAGATGTCCACGCCCTAATCTCCTGAACCTCAACCTGAAATCAGGCTACATAACAGAGGTGAGGGAGGTATTGCAATTTCAGATGGAATTGAAGTTGCAAATCACCTTGCCTTGAGCCAGATTATTCTGAATTATGACAGTGGGCCCAATGTAATCCCAAGGATCCTTATAAGTGTCCTTATAAATGAAAGAGGAAGGCAGGAGAGAGAACCAGAGAGACAGCAGCTTGAGAAGGACTTGACTTGCTGCTGGCTTTGTAGGTAGAAAAAAACTGACACTAAAATTCATTTGGAATCTAAAGGGATTCCAAATAATGAAAATAATCTTGAAAAAGAAGGACAAAGTTGGAGAAATCACACTTCCTGAATTCCAAAACTTACTACAAAACTATAGTAATCAAAACAGTATCGTACTGAAATAAAGACAGAGATATAGATTAGTGGACTAGAATAGAAAATTTAGAAGTAAACTTGGATATATGGTCAATTGATTTTTTGCAAGGATACCAAAACTATTCAGTGGAAAAGGGACAAGCTTTTCAACTAACAGTGCAGGAGTAACTGGATATCCAAATTAAAAGAATGATTGGATCCTTACCTAAAACCATATGAAAAAGACAAAAACAAACAAAAAAACAAACAAACAAAAGAACAAAAAACACAGCAGAACTCAAAATGTCTCAAAGGCCTAAATATAAGACCTAAAACTTTTAGAAGAAAACAGATGGGAAATATTTCATGGTATTAGGTTTGGCAGTGATTGATTGGATAGGATACCAAAAGCACAGACAACAAAAGAAGAGATAATTGAACTTCAGCAAAGTTAATTTTTTTTGTGCATCAAAGGACACTATTGAAAGAGTGAAAGGACAACCCACTTATGGGAGAAAATATTTACAAATAATATACCTGATAAAACATTAATATCAGAATATATAAAGAATTTATACAATTCAACAACAAAACAAACCAATTTAAAAATGAACAAAGAACTTGAATAAGCATGTATCCAAAGAAGATACGCAAATGTCCAATAAACACATGAAAAGGTGCTCCGTATTTTTAGTCTTTAGGGAAATGCAAATCAAAACCACAAGATACCATTTCACACATATTAAAATAAATATTATTAAAAAAATGAAAAACCACAGTGTTAATGAGGATATTGATAAACTAGAATCTTACACATTACTGGTGGCATACCTGCTATGGAAAATGGTTTAGCCTTCCTCAAAAAGTTAAACAGAATTATATTATGATCCAGTAATTCCACTCCTATGTATATATCTAAAGGAACTGAAAAAAGGGGTCAAAACTGGTACTTGTATGTCAATTTTTCACAAAATATTTTTCATAAGGGCCGAGAGGTAGAAAACCCTGTGTCTATTAATAGATGGATTTCCAGGGAAAACTAAATGTGGTATGTACATATAATGAAATATTTTTTGGCTATATAAAGAAATGAAATTCTGATACATGTTGCAACACCAGACCACTGAAACCATTATGCAAAATAAAGAGAGACATAAAAGGACAAATGTATGATTCCAGTTATATAAGGACCCTCATATAGGCAAATGCATAGAGAACCAAGGTAAAATAGAGATTACTGTTTAGTGGGAGAGGGAAATTGGGAGTTACTATTTAATAGGTATAATGTTTCTCTTTGGGATGATGAAAAAGTTCTAGAAATGTATAGTGTTGATGTTTGCACAACACTGTGAATATACTTAATATCACTGAATTGCACACTTAAAAGTGGTTAAAATGGTGAGTTTCATGTTACATATATTTTACAATAAGAAAATGCAAGAAAATCCAGTTTGAAACCTTTAAATAATAACAATAACAGAATTAGCTAAGATTTATTATGCATTTAATTTGTGTGATGAATATTCTGACTGCTTTTACCTTTATTAATCTTTTAATCATCACAATATTAGCAGGTGGAAGATTTTAAAAAATTATTACACCTATTTAAAAATACAAAAACAGAGGTTTAATTACTTGCTCAAGGTCACATAAGTGTGTGTGTTTAGGGTGTGGGGAGGTTGAGGGGAGTCTCAGATTGAATCCCCACAACCTTGCTCCAGATCCATGTTCTCAGTATTGGTTTCCAAATCATTCTGATGCTTCCCAAATTATTGCTTAATTGTAAAAATGTTCAAATATAATACCAGTTTCCCAATTTATTCTAAGCACAAAACTCTATTTCCAGAACCAATGGAGTTTTAGCTGTGTATAGGGGAGACTCATTCTAGGGCATGTGTTTCAGTTCAGTGACTTATTAGGAAAACTGGCTATAGGTCTCCATATTAGCTTTCTGCCACCCCCTCCCCAATTAGGCAAGATCTTTGTTGGGGTAGTAAGGTCATAGTGCATGTGGGACCAATGCACTTGGGGAGGGTAAAGAAATGGATGACTTTCCTCCGTCATCTCCTTTTCTCCTCATATTATTGGTAACCCCATTCGTAGCCTTAGGTCCTTCCAAACTTGCCTGAAACAAGGGACATCTGCATGGATTTTTCAGCCGAATTGGAGCCCAAATTTTAAGTCTTTAAAAACAGTCCAGTCAGAACTTCTGGAAAAGTGGTTCCTGAAAGCAATTGCCTATATGACTCTGCATTCTCTAATGTGATACGCAAATCCTGGCAAAATAACTTTCTTCCTGGGGGAGTCACTTCTTTATCTTGTGGTAAGAAATTCAACCTCTTTAGAAATCCAATTTGTCGAATCCTAGAACCCTTGATTCTGCGACCTTCGCATGACTTCAGAGAGTGGTGATCTTTCTTGAGAAGACATGTGCCATATCTGTCTTACAGATGGTTCCTACATCCTGTGTCATTTGATATTTCTCTCTGTTCTGCAGTTAGGTGGCTCAGATTCTTAATTAAAAGATTCATTTCTATGGCAGCTTTTATAAAGCAAATATCTGCATATGAAGGAAAAGGAAAAGAGAACAGAAGGAGGAGGGAACACGGTCTGCTTTCCACCAGATACTGAAACGTTCCACTAATCTCTTTCGCACCTTGTGGAGTTTCAATTTTCCCTTTAAAATGTGGATTAAACAAAGTTGCCAAAAAACATATGCTTTCATGTCAAACATTTCACTTATTTGGGAGGCTGAAAGCAGCTTGAGAGCGCTCACTGCCTCTGCTGGAGGAAAAGGAGCAGAGTGGTTAAAGCTTTTTATGGGAGCCTTCCCCTTGAAGCTGAGATGTGGACATGGGAAGAATGGTGTGGCATGGGCCATTGATGGGCTAAGAGGACATCCCAGGGGGTTGTTCCTAGTGGACAAAGGAATCAGGCCCAGTGGTCAACTTGGACACTGACTATACCTTTTTGGGTGTGATCTTCCCAGATTTTACAAATGATCAGGGCTAGGATGAGTCAGTACTTGATGTAGGAGACCTCCAAGGCAAATCCATCTGCTGTAGTCTGCCTTCGAAGTAAGAATAAATCATGCTATTTCATGGAGTAGACTTGTAAACATAGCGGGGGAAGTGGGAGGACAAAGAGCTGTGGGTCCTGGCACAGATGTTCCAGAAACTTGACTGTTAAGGTCTCTCTTCACGTGCCAGTAACCCTGAGGGTGACTGTCAAATCACTTGAGTTTAAGGGCAATGTTGCAGTGTGGCAGAAGATAGGCAAAATGATTGTTTTGCATCATATTGTAGACACCTAAGGTAGTAATTCTTTGCAAACTACTAGCTTGGGGACTTTGAGATATTAATTTAATCTCTCTGAACCTTGGTTGCCTCATTTGTCAAATAACATGCCTACTTTTTGTTTTGCCCAGGGATGTTTTGATGATAAAATAAAATATGCATGAATATGTGATTATAATCTGACAAATTACATTTGTCTCTCAGTTTTTTGATTGGGTTAATGTGAATAATAGTAATAGCAGGTATTTATAGGAAGTTTACTATTTGTCAGCTATGAGCTAGAGTTTTTAGATAAATCATGTCACACCATCTTCACCTAACCACTCTGTGCGTTAGGCAATATTATTCCCATTTTACAGATGAATAAGTCAAGTGTCTCTGAGACCTAAAATAAATTGCCCTAGGTTATTCCACTGATACATACATGCGGGAGTGGAGAAGAATAAGAAGAAAAAGAAACCAAAGCTCAGTTGGTAAAGTTCCAAGTTCATACTCTTTCCTCTATGTTGTCCTTTGGTATTAACACTGGAGTAATGTTTTCTTCAGTTCTCACTTTCTCGCTTTATTTACCATATTATATTTCCAAGTTATTTGAATACAGTGAATAAAAAAAAAATCCCTTCTCCTGACCTGTATCCATGCCAAAATGTCTTTAACTCATGCACCAAAAGTGTAATAGCTAAATAATTTACCAATCAAGAAATACTGAGTTAGCTTCTCTGTCTTGTCTTTGCTATAAACATTACTTCAATAAACATTTATGCATTAATTCATTTATAAACAATCAGAGCACAGACTCTGGTGTTAAGGCTCTCTAGCATTGAGCGTGGTTCCTATACCTTCAGACTTTCTGTGAGTCACTCAACTGTTTTGTAACTCATTTATCCTCATCTGTAAATTGGAAAATTATAGGAGCTAAGGTTTATTATGAGGATTAAGGGACTATGTGAAGTTCTTGGAGCAGTTTCTAGTATATACTAAGCACCGTAGAGACATCATCTGTTTCTCTTATGCATACTGGATTGAGCTCTTCTTCTGCAGTATGATTATGATGGGCATACCCACACTGTCCAAATTTCATCCTAGGCTTCCTATAAATAGCAGCTATTATTGCCTACATTAACTTGCAAAGGAACTAATTTCTTTCATGAAATTATATCATTAGAACTTTGTTGCTTTTTCTGGAAGACTTTTCAATCTTCTGGATAGGGAGCAGAGTTACATAGGAAGTTTCTAAAAACCTAAGTTCAGGAAAAAATGTACAGGACAAAGTAAGTGGGTGTGAGATAGGGAGCCTAAGTGAGAGGTCAGGGTCAAGAGGAAGCACACTGTTATGCAATGGGACTACACCAAAACATACTCTGCTTTCCCCAGGAATTTGTCTCTGATTAGTCTGAGGGGCAGAGCCAGTGCCATGCTGAGTCAGTGCATCACCACGTCCATATGGATGGCACAGATGTCTGTACTCTAGCCTTACCCTTTTTTCTGAGTTCCCAGCTCTGGGTCTAATCTCTTTCTGGAAGCCTCTCGTGGGCACATCAAAACTCACAAGTCCAAAATGAACTTAATGACATCCATCCTCAAATTCACTTCTATTTCTGTGTTCCCCTCTCAAGAAATGGCACCACTATTCAGAGAGACACAAAACCAGAAACCTGGGTGTCAACTTGAAATTCTCCTTCAGCTCCTTCTTTCCAGTAAACTTTTTATTTTGATAAGTATTTGACTTTTTATCCCTTTGTCTCCATTTCTAATGCTTCTATATTGACTCAGATTCATAATATCTCATTTGGGTTACTATAATAGACTGCAAATTCTTCTTTTTGTCTGCTGAGTCCATATCTACTGTTAAAGTTTAGCCAAAAAAGGAGGCCATGGTTTGAAAATACCCCTAGACCAAACAATCACAGTCAGGTAACTAAAATTTAAAACTGTCCTGATTTCCCTGAATGCTGACTCTGGCCTTAAACAAAACTTAACCTTTTTTCATGTCACTGTGACCTTTAGCTTTCCAGCCAATCAGCTACAAATAAGCTTACACAGTGAAAAGGAATACAAAAGTTTCTAGTCACCAACCACAATTTAAAAAAAAAAAAGTACTCCCTCATTCGCACTTTCTAAAGTGAGCTATAACTGCTGAACAGAGCTTCCAACTACTTTCAGTTTGAAGTCTCCCCATTTGTGAACAGTTTGCCATTCAACAAAATATTCATATCAGTTAAAACTCTGTGAATTTTCTTCCGACACTGCCTTCTTTTGCAATGCCATCAAAAGTATTTCTTAATATAAATATAATTATGTCACTACTCTGTTTCCACACTGAATAATTTCAAGGCTGAAATGTCATGACATTGACCACAAATGTCCCCATGACCTATATCCTGCCTCTTGACTCCATCTTTTCTCTTAGCCTAGTCCCTGAACTAAACTAAATTCAATTCCACGTTTTCAAACTGTTTCTTTTAACCTCTGGCTCTTTGCACATGCTGAGTCCACCCTGAGGGATGCTTTGCCTTCAGTCTCTATCTGCCCACCATCTTCTAGTACTTGGTACTTAGCTCAGAAGACATCTCTTCCTATGATCTTTGCAGAAGTCTTGCTACTTCATTGGCAGTTTTCATTGGACCTCCTCCCTACTGGACCACAAAGCTTCCTGAGGGCACTTAGGGTCCTACACTACTTAACATGGTATTTGGTTTAAGGCAAATTTGGATTAACCAATAATTGAGTACCATATGAAAATATGTTGGTTTTGGCTATATTATCAGCTGGAGAGATATGTCAGGCAAAGTTATCCAGTTTTCTTGCCAGGAAAGTTTAAAACAGATAAGGAGATATATACCGGGGAGTAAATACACAGTGCTGTATCTATTGAATATAATATAAAATCTCTTTATAGGGCAACCTGTAGATAACAATATGCCATGATGGCAAGCAGCAGGGCATTGGAGAAAAATTCACAAAGGAGACTCAAGGTACTCAACTTGTACTCTCAGCCAAGTAGCAACATATGTGACCTGAGGGCACCTCACTGTGCCTTATGATCTTCACTTTAGAAGTGGGTTTGGAGTTGATGTCTTATGTCCCTCCCGCTCTACAGCTCTATGAATTGTCGGCAAAAATTAAGAAAACTTGATTTTACTTACATGTCTATAACTTGAGTCTTTGAGTTTACAAGATGTCTTAAACTACAATTTCAAGACATGCTGTGATGCTAGAGAACATGGCTTTTAGGGAAAAAGTACAATTCAATTCATTGAGCATTTATTGGGAACTCAGTAGAAGCACCAAAGTGTTTGAGGTACAGTGAATATTGCAAAAAGTAGAATGAAATCCCAGTCCTAAATAACTCTAAAATTTAACTGAGGAAATAAAATTAGAAACAAGAATGAGAAGAAAGAAGTTTTTTTAGGGCACTGACCTTGTTCAGTGTCTATAGTAATAGGCTGAAACATATGGGATGTCAGGGTTGTTGGGGAAGGCCTGATAGTTAAATCTTGAATTTAGTTGGACCTTTAAAGTCTTCCAAGAGTGGTGACAAAGGAGAATAGTTTATAATCAAGCACAGAGCCAAAAGTGGACACTATCAAGTATGTATTAGGATTTGGAAGGCAAGGGGAAGATGAGATGTGGTTTATGGTATGGAGATGGGCGTTACTGGAGGACCTCCAGAAAGACCTGGAAAAATGGACCAGACATGTGGACAGCAGAGAATTGAGCAGGAGCAGCAGACAGCACAACATAGGGACACTCCAGAGTGTGAGCAGAGCAGCACAGGGAAACAATGAGAGTTCTGTCTCGAGAGAAATGGATAGGAGGGTCTCTCCAGGGTGAGGCCTACAAGATTCTGCCAGTTAATACAGAATGTCAGTCTGCCCTCCACCCTGAGTGATCTCCCTCCTTGGAAACCACAAATCTGGAAAAAATACACATCTCAACCACATGAATCAGCCTTGTATTTCCATAACGTATTTGATGCTTCATCTCTCTCATTAACTCCCTTATTGTCTGTCTGCCTAATCAGTAAACAGTTCCACCTCCCTGTCCAGTAGTCTATTTATTCTGGAATTGACACCCCTTTAAATATGAAAGCTTGCACCTTACTCCTTGTCTTCTTTAGTGGTTTCATTTTGCCAAACCAAGGACCCTCTTTTTCTTCCTTCTTTATTCTAGAAACCACATCATTGAGAAGACACTTTGCACTCAGTGAGCAACACTTCCTTGCTTGGCAGGGGGCTATATGGGTGTTCATATTTTATTTCCTTGCAGCCCAAATATCTGGGTTCTGGCTGAAAGACCTAAAGCAAATAGAACATGCATCTTATCTGTCTATGTTTATAATGATTCACTCACTGAATAAAATTTAGATTTATCTAAATTAGATTCATTTAAATTCTCTTGTCTGTCATCTCTGTTAGAAAACATGAAGGTTTTCTTTCTTTTTGATGAAGGAGCAGAGACTCAGTTTGTAGCCTGTTTTTTCTTTCTCTGTGTCTCTGTCCCTGCCAGCTCCACACACACACCCCTGCTCATTCTGACACACTCACGAATATTCTCCCAGGGAGATGGTCCAGCCGCAGCTGATGGAGAGCGCCAAGGGAGGAGTACACAGCCCCAGCATCAGATTAATGAGCTATTTGACTGGGACATGATGTTGGTTTAACAGCAGTTTTCCTTAAATGTGGTGCGATTTTGCAGAAGTTTATTCTTAGCTCTTTCTTTTGGCTTCTGCAACATGTTAACAGCTTGTGCATTTTGTAATGCCTTTTTTCATTGCTATGGTAACCATTAAAACTTAAGGTGTATGTGACTAGAGATCTGGCCAAGCTATTGGTTGTTAGCACGCTGGAAAACAGCGCAAATGAAACCACATCCAGTCGGCTGCGTTTTACAGGTGTGCTCGCTTTAATTAGCCTGGCATGTGAAATTCTATAACAAAAATTAGGATAAAAAAATATTAGGAGATGATTATTCACTTCAGAGAGAAATGACAATAGAATCCTTTTATATTGTGAATTCTTCAGTTGGTTTTAAAATATGATTATGGTGACTACCTGCTGATTTACAGAAAACTCTTAGGAATAAATATGCAAACTCTGAGTTATTAAGTCATAGAGATGAGTCAAGAATTCGATTTCAGAACCACATGAAGTGGGTAGGCATGCACCCTCCTAGATCTCTCTACATTTTACGGTTTTGCTTTTGCTTTTAAATATTGTGTGATCTGCTCTATCAAAAATGGTATGGTATGGTATGGTAATTAATAAACCATTATCAAATTAGGTCAAGTTGCTAAGCAAATCTAGGCATGTACACTAAGCAAAGCAAAACCCAAGCAAACAAGCTAACAAGTCCAACAGAAACAACAGTAACAAAACATAAAAATAAATAATAACAAAATTTTTTAAAAAGAGCAACAATAATAATCACTATCCCAATTATGAAAAGGTCAATGGCCACTTAATATAATATGTTTCTATTTTGATCTTATTTTCTATTCCTCCAAGTCTTTAGTCTCCTTAACATTATGCTAGGCCTTGTAAAGAGGTACTAAAAACTTGGGAGGCAAAGTTCCCATTTTCAATGAATTTTACAATCTTTTTTAAAATAAGTCTTACAGGCAGGAAGCAAAGATAAAACATAGTAACAGATTAAAATATGTTACACCCCCCACACACACCCAGACGTCAGCTCTGTGAGTTCAGAAAGTAGAAGAATTATTGTGAGCTCAATTGTCAGGAAAAATTTTACATGAAAGGCAAAATGCAGACTCTCTCCTGGTGAAAGATCTGGTGAGATTTGGCTAAGCAGACCAGAGGACTGGGAGGATGGTATTTCTAAAGAAATGTCTTTCATAACAGTATAGTCAAGATGCTTGAAAGTGTAGGACAGTGTGAATACTGGATGAGAAAATGGTTCATCCTCAGGTTAAGATAATATTTTGTTTAAAATATTGACATTCCTTAGGAAATATGAGAATAGTTCCTCATAGCTCAAATGCAGATGACAGCATTTTCTGTCTAATATAAAGATGATGAATTCATGCTGAACACATAACAAAGTTTGATGCACTCTTTTCTTAAGGCTATGATACATTTTAGGCAGAGGAAAATATATATTCAAGAAACTAACAGTGGAATTTGCAGACCTCACAACAGTACCCCCCAAGACACAGAAGTACCTTCTTTCATACCTTCCTTCCTTCCTTCGTCCCTCCCTCCCTTCTTTTCTCCCTTCCTTCCAGAAATACATTTTTTTAAAGATTTTATTTATTTATTTATTTATTTATTTATTTGACAGAGAGAGAGATCACAAATAGGCAGAGAGGCGGGCAGAGAGATGGGGGGAAGCAGGCTCCCTGCCAAGCAGAGAGCCCATTGCGGGCCTCGATCCCAGGACCCTGAGATCATGACCTGAGCTGAAGGCAGAGGCTTAATGCACTGAGCCACCCAGGCATGCCAGAAATACATTTTTTAATAAAGATCTTTAGGTACCATGTTTCTTCTCCTTCTTACTCATTTCAGCTATGATGACTGTCATGTGGATTGTGGTCTTTGCTAAAATAACAGACACAAACACCCACATCCACCTGTTTAGTAAAAATATATCTGAGAAGTTCCATCTTTAGTGATAGCTTTCACAAACACAGCCTCTAACATTGCCTGCTCCTGTTCTCAATCACTGGTAGGTTCTTATTTAATAAAAAAAAAATTCCATTTATTACAGACATCCAAAAAGAGAGCATTGTGCAAAAGTCCATGTTAGTGTTGAAACTGTCAGGGCCACCCTGGATTTTACTACTGTTACTGATAGTAGGATAGATTTCATCATTTTATTTGCAGACTCCAAGATACTCTGACCAGAGCATTACCTTCTTTGAGGGCCTCTGCCTTGCCAGTTGTTCATGGGAACAGAGCTGTAATGAGTCCCCTAAAGTGGTAGTTACCCATGAAACTGTAAGAAGTTAGTTTATAGGGAAGCTGAACATGTGAGATTTTGAGAAAATGGAAAGCCCCACTGTACAATTAAATAAACAAAGAAAAGTTCTTTACTTTCCCATTTTAAGTCATACTCTTATTGGACAATTAATTCAAGCAATCATCTTCTTTGCTGTCACAACAACAGGACAAATTATTACACATGCACACACATGTACACGTGTGCACACACACCACATTCACACACTTCCACCTTTTTCCCTCCATCTCTAACATTAAATTCTGCCTTAACAGTATCATTTCCCCTTTAAGCTTAATGTATTTATTTCTGTGAAAATGATACTATTGTTGTAATTCAGAAAAATGTAATCAGTCTGGTACCTTAGTGTATGTTTATTATTCAAAAGAAGTAGTATTCTTGGGTGAGAATGCACAACGATCTGGGGGCAATGAACATTTACAGGAGTGAGAGTTAATACTCCCAAGTGGGCAAGACCCTGGTGGTAACTCACTACAATGGAGTTAAATTTTGTGTAGTTTATTTAGGAATCTAGAAAACTATGCTCTCATCCTGGCTTTAAATGACAATGCCAATTCAGTCATTCTAGCTAATTTTATTGAGTCTTGGTTTCTCTATCTGCCACATAAAATTATTGAACATGATGAGTTCTAATTTCCATTCTAAAATTTTATTTATATACTTATAATTACAAACTTGCCAAGGATCTGTCCTTCCCGAGTGGACAACTGCTAATAGATATAACAGAATACATTAATGACTAGCCCCCCCTAATAGTTAAAAAAAAAATCCTTATAGAGTCAGCCAAATTAAGTAGCCCTACACTATTAATATTGATCCTTCCTATTTTCACTAGAGCACTGTCTTAGGTAGAATTCTAAGAGGGTTTCCAAATTCCCCCTCTGTTGTATACACTTTGTATGATTTCTTCCTCTTGAAGCAGGAAAGAACTTGGGAATATGATGAATTAGCTGCCCCCTTGATTAGGTTATGTTTATAAGACTCCATGTTAGTCAATTATAGAGGCAGGAGAAGTCTAAGAGACATACTCCTTCTGGCCTGGAAGAAAGCAAACATCCATGTTGTGAATTGTCTATGGAGGCCAAGGGGCAAGGAGCCAGGTGTGACCTCTAGGAGCTGAGTCATCACTAGCCAGCAGACAGGCAGCAAGAAAATAGAAACCTCAAGCCTACCATCACAAGGAAATTAAGTTTTCCAGTAACTAGTGAACTTAGAAGATGACCTCAGGCAGATGATCTCAGGTAGAAGGCAGAGTCCCAGTGGATACCTCAATTTCTACCTGGTGAGACCTTGAGTAGAGGATCCAGTCAGCCAATATCAAGATTCTGACCCAAAGAAACAGTGAAATAATATATTTGTTTTATTTAAGGCTGCTAAGTTTGTAGTAATTCATTATACAGCTATAGGAAACTAAAGCCAGTCCCATTTACCATTACTTATTTCTGAAGAATGGGTTCACATAAGCAAATGTGAACATCTAATGAGATAAGACACTGAAAAAATAGGACCAACAGGTTAAAAAAAGAATTAAGACAAAAGGTATCTAGAAGCAGAGCAGACTATGTGAAGGTGGATTTCCTTTGGCCCATTATGATCTCATCGAAGACTTGGGCATGTAGACCGGTACCCACTTCCATTCCCATCTAGTCCCTCAAGTGCACGTGCTTGTGTATCAGTATATGTACATGTTATGTTTGTATTTGTTTGGTAATGAATCACATCAGATGTTTTGGGGGTAGTTGTTAAATCTCTTATAATGGATATAACTGTGCAAGCTTGCCATTGGGGAAATTTCCTCCTGACCTCAGCTGGTGATCAGCTTATGCCCTGAAGCATAAGAACTGATAGGCCCTATAATTTTATCCAAGCTAATATAACAGCAGCTGCTGTCCTTGGTGCTTGCTATCTGATTAAATTCCCAAATTAGGGATTGCCTTTGTAACCTGAATTCTGTTATAGTGGTAAAATCTGACAATAACTGCTCTCGTTTTTACCTCTCCCATCATGGAGTGTTTCTTCAATAACACATGGACCATCTTAGACCATCGAATATTCCTCTGGCACTTTATTAGATTTTGGGAATTTTGTAATCCTCCTCAAAATGAGATTGCATGCTTTCTAATGTAAGAAAGGAGAGAGAGAGGCCAATTCAGCTCTAAAACTGCAATTGTTTGCCTACCTCCAGGGACACATCTCACAGATTGCCATGAAAATAAATTGGAAAGTTTACAATTCCAAATTATTGCCTCCCATGTATTACTTCACAGACAAAAACAAACACTACCACCACCATCATCACCACCAAGAATAGATGAAAACATAGCCAAGAACTTTCATCCCTTCATAAGGGAAAATGCATTACAATTAGATTAGACTATAACCATTCAGAAAGTGTGTTTGTTTTCTGCTGCTTTTAAAATGATTTATTATTTATTACTATTTTTTTTCCAAGATTATCTTCTTTATTCCTTCAGGAAAGGAGCAGTTTGGCTCCCTGTGTCATTACCAAAGCAGAGCGAAAGCCTTCAACTGCGGACTGCTGCAGTTTCCACCGAAACAGTCAACCCAGCAATTAGAACCGTTTGTTACAGTGACAGCAAAGAGAACCATTTTCAAGCAACAAGGCAGACGAGTAAGACGCTGGAGGAAGCAAGAGCATGTTCATTTGAAGGGGACTAACGCCACACAGCAGCTAATCTTGGAATAGCAGGTAGTTTTGGGAAGCAAGGCTGCAAAGGCTGAGTTATTCACATAAATTTTTAAACTTTTGCAGAAGATCTGATTTGGCTTTCTCTAAGAATAAAATTGGTCATAAGCGTTGGTATTGGGGAAGAGACAAAAGATTTGTTTGTTTAGTCTAATTTCTAAATTAACTTATTTTAATCTTGAAAATATAAAGGTGGACATTTCCATTGCTAATTCTGGATTTGAGATCGTATTTCAGGGCTCAGAAAACATCTCACAATAGAAACTTTGCAGTGAAGCCATATTTATTTTACAACAAAGGTATCTGAAATATAACTTCACCATTTTAATTTGTTGCCACTTAGTCATTTTCCCTGATCTTTCATATATTTTTAAGATTATGTTTACAGTGCCATTGATAGCTTGAGAGAAAAATGCTGTGTTTGATCTCTCTCTTTTTTTTTTTTCCCCTCTTTCTTTCTTCTCCTTGTTCTCCTTCCTTTTATACTCTTCTTTTATTACATTGGATTTGGTTCTCCATTTCAACAATGATGAACTGTGTGACTCTGGACCTGTCAGGTTCTCTTCGGATTTTTATTCCTCTCTCTCTTTCTCTTTAATGAAGCAAGAACACTACTTGCTTACCTCAGAGAAATCATCTGAGAATTAATGAAATAATGTGAAATGTTTGATCTTCTCAGAGCCATGTACTTTTTTCTCCTTTGTTCAATAGCTATTATCATATGGGAATTCAATAAATAACCAACAACATATATTCTTCAACATTAAATAGTGATCTTGCTAGGTATTTTTTACGGCAAATATTTGTAAATTTCCATTTCTCTATTCTGCAAGGAAAACCCCCAGGTTTTAAAGCAAACGTATCTCTGAATTCCCATGTTTTCTAATAGGGAAAATACACGAGAACGGGTGGTTTGCATAGAAGGCTGTCAGGATGTTTCACTTACTGTTTTCCAGTCTGCCTTTCCAGAAGCAGGTATTGCTAATGCAGGGTAAAAAAAAAAAAAAAAAGAAATGTTGGTAGTTTTTCCCTTCTGCTTTGTTTTAGGGAGAACGAGGCTTTGTTTTTTTTTCCTTTTATTTGTTTCACGACTGTGCAACTACTGCTTTGGCACCGAGGCAGCTTCTGCCAGAGTCAGAGGTGAAGTCACGCTTGACTGAAGAAATCTAAGATCAATTTGTTGTCTCATACTTCAACATTAAATGCAGCTTGAAATATAATTGTTAGTCCGTGCACTCTCTGCTTTAAGGAAGTGTTCCAGCACCTCAGAACGGGGAATGTGGTTATCGGTGATCAACCACGACGTGTACCCTAAACCAAGGCGAACCAGAATTTTCAGGCTGAGAGAGGGAGGGAGAGAGAACAAACACACGAGGTGCAGGTGGGAGAATAGAGAAGAAAAAGACAAAAAAGTGCTTGTCGTCAAAATACTGAGTGGCTTAGAAAGCACTTGGTCGAATTTGGAAATTTGCAAATAAACCCGAAAAGAAATATCATTTATAAATTGTTGTCCTTTATTCTTTTCCATACTGGAAAAGGCTCTTCCTGTATAGCTTCATAATTCCCTCCAGGGAGGAATGATACCACCAGGGCCAGTAACGTACAGTTTCCCTTTGGGGGGGGTTATTTGCATGTTACAAAAAGCTTTGGGGAGGTCACAGTGTATGTGTGGGAGGGCGGGGGTGTGGAGTGGGTGAGAAGGTGGTTCTGAACTAGGTGGCCAAGGACTTTTGAGATCATTGGAATTAAGCCCTGTTAAGGGTGAATGTTTTGTCCTTGTGTTCAATTGGATTAAAAAAAAAAAAAAAGGTGTGATAACCAGATCCCAGTTTTGCACGTCCATAAGTTGAGAGTTAACGTTGAAACAGGAGCTTGTGGTATAGATTCCTGGTTAGATACATCCTAGAGTATCCATTATGCTGGGTTGAGTGACAAGGACAACATGCGTGTCCTGTCTGGCCATGAGAGTAAGACACAGTGTTTTGACTTACTTGCTAATAGAAGTGTTTCCTTAGATGAGAGTCAGTATGGGGGCCTGTCCAGGCAGGGTTCCATCATGAGACAGGTGAGGGTATGTGTTCCCACCCCATCATTTACTACTTGTGCAATTTTAGGTAATTTTTCAGCCTCTAGGACCCTCGGTTTTCTCATTACTACAAGGGACACTATCATATTAATATGAAAGGGTTTGGGAGAAGCTCAAATAAGATGATGATCATAACAGCAACCCTTTCCATGGGTATCTATTTGTGTCAAACTCAGTAAATCCTTACATATATCATTGCATTTAATCTTTGTACTTACAAATGATAAGCATTGTTCTCATTTTGAGGATGAGGAACCTCAAAGAGTACAGTAATGTTCTTATGGCCACAGCCATTAAGTGAGAAAAATGCATTCAAAATCAGATGTGTGTGGATCTAAAGCCTTTGTTCTCCTGTATATTTAGTAAAATCTCTGTCACTCTGCACCACCTACTTTGCTGACGCTGCATATCATTGGTGACACCCTGATCTGTGTGGGTGTTGTGTCCATCCTTGTGCTACAGCATCCAGCAAGAGAAACTTCCAAACAAGTGCCTATATCCCAGATTCTGAAATAACACTGATGTGGTCCCGGATTCTGAAATAACACTGATGGCCTTCTCTCATTTTGAAGCCCATTAAAGATTTTGAAAATGATTTTCATGTTCCCCCAAGATTTTTCTTTTCCCAGCGAAACATCTATAATCCCTTGAACATTTCTCTAAGGATTTGGTACCTAGAATGCTCAAAATCCTAGTTTTATTTTAACTATCTCCTTCCTCTCTCTACATCAAAGATAACAGTTATATTATTAATAAGAGAGAATATGAGCTAGTCTCTTGGGAGAATTTGTTTTTTAAAGATTTTATTTATTTATTTGACACAGAGAGAGAGAGAGATCACAAGTAGGCAGAGAGGCAGGCAGAGAGAGGGGGAAGCAGGCTCACTGCTGAGCAGAGAGCCCGATGCGGGGCTCGATCCCAGGACCCCGAGATCATGACCTGAGCCGAAGGCAGAGGCTTAACCCACTGAGCCACCCAGGCACCCCTCTTGGGAGAATTTTTAATCAATTCTGTTTTTATAAAAATTATTTTGGTTTTATTTCACACTTTAATTTTTCTCTTTAAATTCTGCCAACAAATATCAGGAATTGTACCGCCTTTCCTAGTCAAAGTTTCTTTTGCCCATCTCTATATGAGATTTAGCATGAGAGCCAGAATTGTGGAATGTGAGCTGTACTGTAGCCAAGGCTGCAGGGCTAGCTCATGTGCTCCTATCAGCCTGGCCAAGCCACTTAGGTTTTCATAGATGTTGGTCTCTCCCCAACTATTAAGGGAAGCACAGTCTTAGACCATGGCTTCAGCCATCAGTCTGCCATTGTCTAGCTGGACACCTTCATTGAATAGATAGATAGCAAGAATAGAAGTTGACGGTCTTTTCTGAGGTCATTGCTTTCATGTAGGAGAACCAGAACTACTGTGTCCATGCTTCCTGACTTCTTGTTTAGTATCACATCTTCTGTAGGGCCTCCTCCAACCATTTCTACACATGGGAGTTAATGATGAGAAAATAACTTACCAACCCCGCAGGCTGCCCACTCCCTAGCACAATCACTGGCCCATCACTGCAACCATCTCCTCCCAAAATGACTCTTCCCACAATAACATATCATGCACACAAACACACTCATACACATGCATGAAAACATACATCTCTCACAGGTACATACCTAGTCATGCATATGCATACATCTCACATATAGACATACACACACTCATGTACAGGTATACATGCAGTTGCTATTGGTCATCAGAGAACCAATCTTTCTATTCTTGGATCTGAAAAACTCATATTCATCCCTATAATCTGGTTCTGGGTGTCTTTCTCTGGCCATTCACCCAGAGATGGACCATGCCTCTCTGTACTACTAAAGATAGTTCAGAAGTCTCTCCAACGCATGTATTACACTACGCTTTTTCTGTGTATTTCCTTTACTGTTGCACTGTGAAGATTATAACTGCCTTCTGGAAAGAACCATATTTTGATTTCTTTTGTTTCCCCATAACCTACCAGAAAGCTTGTCATAATAAGTGTTTCCTGAACTGAAATAAACTGCTGATGCTGTAGTTACAAGTAGAAGAGAAGGAGGTATCCTAGGGGAGGAGGTAGTACACATTTCCTTTCTGCTCAAGCATTTTCCCCTCACCTTTCATTGATTCCTTCTTCGGTTGTACTAGAATTACTGTGATTCACTCATCCATTTAAGGAATGTTTGAACCGACTGTGTGATAGCCAATGTGCTAAATGCACTGAGGGTAACAAATCTGGGTGTCAAATCCCCGGTCTTTAAAGAGGGTGCCATCTCAATTGGGTTGAGGATGGGGTGAGTGGTACAGGAGTACAGAAATCCATGAACTCACTGCCATAACAAGAAAAGTACTAAGAGAGGTAAAAAAGAAGTGCTATGTAAATTTAGAGAAAAGAAAAGAGTCATTTGGGGAAGCTCCATGCCAGCCTCTGGGCTCTGTCCCTGGTATCTGGTCTTTAACCTGGTCTTTGAAGACAGGAAGCTCTCTATAACCAAAGCCTAGGAAACCCTTCATCCACATGAGACTAATGTTATCTGTCCATTACCCCTGGATCCTGCTACATGTAATTCCACTTCAATTTTTATATTACAGATTACAGGTCTGGTTCAAATAATTTCACATGTTGGCTCTCTTATGAAATATTCCAAGAAAAAGGAATACCAAAACAAGACTAAAATGCCAGAGGTACTAGAAAATCCAAGAAGCTCAACTTTTTTTTTTTTTAAATTTTAAGATGGATTTAAGATTGAAAACCTGGGACAAGGAGAGCAAAATGAAGTGAAGAAATGAAAATAATGTTTTTGACAGGAAGGAATGGAGATGGATCAAGTCAACACCTATAAGGGCATAGAGGAAAACAAGAATAGGTAAAAGCTTCAGAGAATTCTCCCACCACTTTCCCCACTTCAGGGCCTGATATAGGGACAGCAGGGGTTGTTTTTTGTTTGTTTGTTTGTCTGTTTTTTGTCTTTTATGTCAACAGAATGGGTATTTTTTTTTTCCCCTCTCTCCCTTTTCTCTCCAAGACTCTATACCACCTTGAAGACAAGCATGGAATTTCAATTTAAATAAAGAAAAGCAGGTCTATATGTCTGTCAGACACATGAGAAAGACATGGCCATTTACTTTCCAAGTTCTGCCATCATCTCCTTTTCCTTCACCTTTTCTTTCACAGAACACACCCAAGCTGACCTCTATTGCCATGAATTAACATACTATGAACTAAAGCTTATAATTCAAGTTAAAGGAAGGATGCCCATATGGAAGACATGTAAGAAGGAGCAGAGTATCCTAACAACACTCTGAAAAGCAAATGCCTGCCAGCATACCGGCCAGGGAGCAACGTTTGATGAGGAGAAGATACAGGGCTCAAGGACAGATCACTGTAAGAGTATTTCTTATAGGGGATTTGATGGGTGAGAAAGATCTACCAGGTTAGGATAGAACAGGTCTATAGAGATCTTACCTGTACCCTCAAAATCAATTCCCTTTTCCTCTATCAAAGTTTCCTCCCCATAACATCTCCATGTCTGCTCACATTTTCCAATGACCAGAATTCTTCCTTCAGAGATACTCATGCTACTGAATCCAGAATAGTGACTGTTTTCCTCTTTAAATATGACGGTTTATTTCCTCCTTGGTGTTTATCTTTCTCTCACTTTCTCTCTCTCCCTCTCTCTCTCTCTCTCTCACACACACACACACACACACATACACACACACACATTTGCCTTGTGGATTGACAACACAGATTATGGAAATTCTTCTTGACCATTTTGTGTCTTCCAAGCATTTTTATGAAAAACATGTTCATGAAAATCTCACAAGAGTCCAATGGCCTGGGCATTATCATTGTCACTTTTTCAGATAAGGAAACTGTGTCATGATAGAGAGTTAAAATAAAAAATAATAGCACACCAGCTCATAAGTGAAAGAGCCTGTATTCTAGTCTTTTTATAGCATATTCTATTTTTTCTAACATATCAGTTTGCCTTTGCCACTAAAATCATTACTTTACTTCGCTTTCAAAGCCCTAGTTTAAACCGTTTTTTCCGTGATGTCTTTTTCTGAATACATCAATCTACAGAATTCTCTTCCTTGAAGTTTATGATAACAATAGAAATTAGATATTCTGAGAGTGTTTTGCAGTATATAGCATGGTAATAATAATCACTTATAAGAGTTACAAGGTCTTATTTGAAAATATTTATTTAATGTTTTCCATGTACAAGTACCCTTCCAAGGAATTCCCATTATTTACTTGTTAACCCAAATAAATATTTTAGTTTACTAATTGTATCATAAGCTTTGGATATCAGAAAACATCATTTAAAATTTCCTCTTTGTTCCTGTAGTGTGTACCACATCCTTACCCCTGTAGAGTCTAGATACATAGTATGTGTGCAAATAAATCCAGCTACATGATTCATAACAAGAAATTAGTTTTATTAGTGTCTTCTCTTGTTGTTTTTGTGGTTACTGAGTATCAATTTCAGGATGCTTGTACTTCTGAAATGCTTAGAAAATACCAAATCTTTCCCACTCCCAGAATCCTAATAGATCTCATTTGTGTCAGCCTTTTAAGGGACTCTGAAGAAGCCTATTTTGACATATGACTTTTATTTCTATTTTTTTCAGCTACTGAAGTTTCGTGTTGAGCCAAAACATGAACAACATCCCACCAGTCATATTGTATTACATTACAAAATTGAGAATTGCATTAACAAGATAATTTAACAGGTGTTTCTGAAACAGGAAAATGCACACCATTTTCCAAAGGACAAGGAGAAAATGGCTTCTGATTGGATAGTAGTTGATATTGAGAAAGCACTCATTATATCCATCTTGAGTGTTTGGGCTTCTCTCTATGACAGATGTCACCCTCCCAGCTAGCCTGCCAGTCCTCCAGTGGCATATGCTATAACACAGAAAATTTGGTTTCTGGTTACCACCCTGATACCTCTCTGCAGCATGAAAATGAAGTTGCTAATTGCAGGTAAGAATAAAATCTTCCTGGAAGGGTTTGTCTTTAATATAAGATGACAGCTTTACATTTTTGTATATAAGATGTACGAAATTTAAGAAAGTTTCTCTTTCCTGGCATGAGGAATTGTAGGTAGTAAGCTATCTCCCACTGTGTGTGTGTGTTGAGGTGTGTGTGTGTGTGTGTGTGTGTGCACACACACAAATTAAATATTTATTTAATTAATGTCTACATCCAGCCTAGGACTTGAACTCACTACCCTGTGATCAAGAGTCACATGTTCTTCTGACCGAGTCAGCCAGGTGCCCCACTACTTTAGTATTTCTTCATTCATAAAAATATCTGGATATTCTGAAAAAAGCAGGATTCCAAACCCTTCCCCTAGAACCTTCTCCAGATCACCAAAGAGATGATAGAGTGGGGGAAGCTATTTATCAATTCTGAATCTGATTCTTGACATGTGGCATGTGATGGAACCAAATAAAAGGAAAAAGGAAAATGGTTGGGCAGACACAAGAACCATTCCTGTATAAGTAGGCATTAGAAATGAAAGTTATGGGGCAAGGGCCGATGGTTTGGGTGGGCAATTAGGACATGAATCTGCCTGTTGGGAAACTCCTTCTCCCCATATACTCTTCCACCTTCTCCATGCCCATGTTGATTGATTGACTCTGAAACCTAGAAAGGGCCAGCTATGAGAAAGCCTGGATCTGCACTAACAGGAAACATTTTCACCCATGTATTCTGATAGAAACAGAGACACTTCAGCAAAGATAAGCTTTGCACACAGAGATTTAGAGTTAATAGAACTATTTAAAAATTAAACACTCACTGTAGCACGTTCCAGAACCAGAGTAGAATTCTCTACTCTCCTTATACAGATCAGAAAAAAAAAAAAAATCTTACATTGATATAATAATATTGTAGTGCAGTTCAATGGCTGGGAATAACCCTTATAATTAGGAAAGAAAAGATATTTACAGATAGCAACTGTTTGTTCTACAGGTTGAAAACTGGAATGATGAAAGAATGGGCTCATAATAAAGGTAGTGGTTGACTTGAGAAGAACGAACAAGAACGCATGATCACAGTGCAGATTGTGGAAAAGTACACTGAGTACTCAGAGTCAGAACTGAAATGACAGAAAACCGAACAAATGATGTGGAACACAGACTTAAGGACTTAAGGTCACAGAATAAAAAACTGAAAGGTGGAAGAAAGGAAGGAGGAAGGGAATGAAGGAAGGAAAGAAGGGAGGAAAGAGAAAGAGATGAGATAGAGATGAGGGACAGCAAGAGAAGTCATCTTGTGAAAACTGATGTTCCTGAAGAGAAGAACAAAAAATGAATAAATAATAGAAAAAATCACAAATATCATTGTAGAATGGATACATTTAACTGACAAAAGACGTGCTCCTGTAGATGGAAATGGTTCATGCCATGTAAAATTAAGTCATAATATCTAAACATCTGCCAGTGAAATAATGGAATCTAAAAGATAAAGACATAATTTTATACGTACCTTCACAGAACAAAATACAATACATGCCCAACCGTAAGAAAATTTGTGATTACTCTGAATATAAGTCAGTCCTATATTTTCTCAACAAGGAAATTTAAAAAATGAGGCCAACTTGAAAACACGGTACAGGGGCGCCTGGGTGGCTCAGTGGGTTAAGCCGCTGCCTTCGGCTCAGGTCATGATCCCAGGGACCTGGGATCGAGCCCCGCATCGGGCTCTCTGCTCGGCAGGGAGCCTGCTTCCTCCTCTCTCTCTGCCTGCCTCTCTGCCTGCTTGTGATCTCTCTGTCAAATAAATAAAAATAAAAATCTTTAAAAAAAAAAAAAGAAAACACGGTACACAATTTAATAATAAAAACTAATTTGTTAGTTTGCTTGCCCAGCTATATTTAAATTCACATATTATAAAATACATAGTTGAAATTATATTTTTTTCCTTCAGCTTCAATCATGAAGCAGTTTGGCACAAATTCATAATATGTGCCTTCGGTATCAATCTTTCATTACCACCAGAGCTAGTTTAGAATCATTTAACCTATTGGATTAAACCATAAGAAATCTCCAACTCTCAAATTGTTTTCAACTTGCAAAAGAATAGTTGTGAGGACCTTCCATGTAAGTTTGGTGAGTTACAGCTCTTTTGAACATGTGTTGAGATATAACCAATAGAAGTTTTATGTGTATCTACAAGTTTTAATTTTAATAATAAGGCAGTTTAAAAAATCCTAAAGATACACATTGTTACCAATGTAACTATGTGGCCTAATGCTTAAAAAAATATTTTTTCAAATAGTTTATTTTAGTAAAACCCAGCACTTGCCCTCATGAAAGACTACCCCAGAAATAATGAAGAAATCCTGGCTAAAGCTCTTTGCATTCTTGTTCCATTGGGTAAGTTTTATGTGTCCAAAACCAACACTGATTAAGGTGGTCTTAAACTACTGCAACTCTGTAACAGGAGCCTATGTTTCTTATAAGAGGAATAGTGGAAAGACTTGGTAAAATCACTTCCCTTGTGCTGAGGCTGGACTCAGTTTTCTCCTTTCTATCATGAACAGCAACTAAAGGAAGAATGAGTTAAAGTTCTCTATTTCTACATCCCACCAAGAGGTGACCTGCATATGAAGATCAAAAGACCTCCTCTGTCAGAAAAGAACCTGGGAAAAATAATATCTGTGTATATTTTCTGAAAAACTTATTAGAAGACTTATACTTAGTCTGTGAAATCAGATCATGAATATTATATTTTTTAGAAAAATTTATACTTAATGTAAGAATAAAATAATTATGATAGATTTAGTTAAAAACAAGAGTTTGGATTTGGGAGAAGAAACTGTGGACATTTAACTTTACTAATTTATTCACAAAAGCTAGTAAGGTAAAGAGATTAAAAGCCTGGTTTAATACTCCCTAACTCTGTGAGGCTGAGTCCATTCCTAATATCTCCGTTAATGGGTCTCTTCATTTATACCATTGGGTAATTACTAAATCTGGCCCCTATAATTGCCGTGAAGGTAAGACACATTCATGCACATGCAGCTCTGACAACACAGTCTGGATATTGTAAGCCATCAATAAAAGGTCACTATGACTATCATACCACTGAATGAACTAGAAAATCGACAGATGGTATTCTATATAGAAGACTAGACTATAACGTATGAAATAGTGGCTAGGTAATAGGATTAGGTATAATTTTTATTTAAAATATTTATTTCTCTATATTTTATCTCTTTCTGAAATTACTTTGTATTACTTGGGTATTTTTATCTATATAATAGTTAAAGTAAGTCACAATAACTATGACATTCCTTTTAAAATCAATTTAAATTTGTCATAATAGCAGTTTGTGATAGAACATTTATTCTAAAATCAGTAGTCCTCATACCAGAGATTGTGCATGGTGAATCACTTCAATGTTCTGGGTTCTGGATTAGCACATAGAAAGAAATTAAATAGAGAGAAAAAACCTTTTCTACATCAAAAGACATATGGCACGAAATAAAATTTAATTAGTAGATTATATAAATGTTCGTAAATTAAATACAACTTAAGGACCAGGCAAATACAACTTGTATAAAACCTATTCAACTTTAGGTTTTATACAAGTTGTATTTGCCTGGTCCTTTTTTATTTTACCTTAATGATAGTGAGGTTGTTTTACTTGGTATGTGGTGAGCCTATGGAGACAGCCTATCTCAACGGGGTGCCAGAGAACACGAGATGTACTCTGTTGCCTTTTTGGAATTCAGTCAGGTGAGCAATAGTGTCACAGATGGAGCAGGGCACATACAAACTCTAAACAAAAAATACATTTAGCACTTGAGAACATGCATTAAATTAGAAATTAGCTGAAATACTTTGGTGTTTATATCAATAATAAACAATCTGGTAAACAGGGTGAGTGCTAGGGGAAAATGATAAAAGACAGGCTTAAGAAAAAGCCTTATAAGTTTAATAGAGGTGACAAAATTTGAAGGCCATGTATTAATATTTCTCCAAGTGCATTAGTAGAATTCCAAGCCTCACGTGAACCTCGGTGTTAAAGGCTAAACTTCCCAACTAGATGCAATGTCTCTTACGGTATTTATTTCCCTGTTCTTTGCTGAAGTAGCATTTGATAGGGTGTTGCTTTTATTGATGATGATGACAATGACAGTGATTAATGTCAATGGGGATGATTCAGCTGTGCCTTAGTAGGACCATTGTCCTTGCTAGTCAGAGAGGGAGAACATGGAAAGATAAGAGATGTGGAATGACCTTGGAGAAGACTTACAAGTAACCTTAAGAATGTGTAAAGCTGCATGTTGATAAATTCAGTGGGTAGAATAATAATGCTGTATTTCCAAACACACATAGGAGTCAAAATGAATAGATTGAAAGGCAGAGATTCTCCCCCCAGCTGTGCAGGGATCATCAGACCATTATTGAGATGCTTATCCTCTGCAAAATGGTTTGTGTTGAAATTATTTTTTTAAGGGCATCATTTCTCTTAGAAAAACTTCATTACTAATTTGCCAATTGAATATCCCATAAGATATTGAAAGGCGTTAGTGAATATAGAGTGAGGATTTTGATTTAAAAAACATGTGCATCCCCTGTTGTTCAATAATAATAGGGATGAATAACATCTACTTTAGGTTTTCAAATGTAATTTATGGTGATAAGACTTTTAGACAGGGGATGGATGAGCTGATGGATGATATACATATAGTTGAAACTCAGGTAATGATTGTGACATGTTTTGCATTAGGTTATGATAATCTGAAAACAATCAAAGTAATATATTTTTTTAAACTGCCAAGAAAGAGAGTGAATTAATATACTCTTCTATAACAAGTGCTCTGATTCTCATAGTGTACATCTTCAGTTCTGCCTTGGCAGGTTCCCTGTCAAACAAAACACAACCAGTCAAATCATAAGCAGGATGGGGGGAGGGGTTGTGCTTGCAAAATTTTCGAATTTGACATTTAATAACCTATATATCATCTCTACAAAGAGCAATGATGACAGAAGAACATGAAAAAGGTAGAGAAGTTAACTCCTGGTTTATCCACTGACTCCTTTCTATAATTCCTTCAATTCTAAAAATACCCCCAGCTTAGTTCTTCAGTCATATATTCTCCTGGTATCTTTAATTTTTCTTCATAGATTTTTCTTTATCACAACCATCATTAATCATTGCATACTTCTGTACTTGATAAAGTGTTTTTTGTTTTGTTTTGTTTTTTTCTCATTTCCCCCAAACTTAGCGGGAAAAACCTGTGGCTGCTCTTCTACCCCTCCCACCATGGCCAAAGGACATACCCTAACCCTTGGAAAGATTTTTGTAAGTCCCTGCAGGCAGCAAATACCACAGACATGCGCAATACCTGATGAGCTCAGAGCATGGTATAGTGATTTTTGTTCAGCATGGCTCTTAGGAAGGGGGATCAAGAGAAGATAAACTAGCCCAACTACTAGATGTTGTTCTAGATAACAATTAGGTAGCACAGGGCACAGTATATTCCAAAGGTGTACCTAGCTAAGGTGTATCTCAGGCTCTGTTTGTTCCAGATGATTCAGTCTGGTAGAGAACATGTAGGAGCTGAAATAGAGAATGCAATCATAGGAAGAAGGGCTGGATATGTTCAACAAGGTCGCAGGGGCCCTATATTCCAACTAGAGTTCAGGGGTAGGCTCTAACTTTAATGGTTTACTACTTTTAGAGTAAACTTGGTTTGCTTGGTTATGAGCAAACCAAGCAGAATATAAACATGGAGGCCCTTGGTGGATATTGAATGTTTCTTATAGGAAAAACAATATACAGAGGAACAAGGACTTTTTTTAAGGATTTTATTTATTTATTTGAGAGCAAAAGAGACCATGATTAGGGGAGGGACAGAGAGAGAGAGAGAGAGAAGCAGACTTCCTGCTGAGCAAGGAGCCCAAAACAGACCTCGATTCCAGGACCCCAGGATCATGACCTGAGCCAAAGCCAATGGCAGAGGCTTAACCAACTGAGTCACCTAGACACCCCAAGAAACATGACTTTAAAAGAGCTAACATTTATTAAAAACTCCTCTCTATGCTTTCCATATGAGAATCCAGGGGTTGGGTAGAGAAATAAAGTATGATTAGTAAACTCCCTCTTGTTCCAGTGAAGCTTTGAGTCTAGGTGGCAAGGTCATCTCCAGCATGGGAGGAATTGTCTCACACCCTGAACTTGCAGGGCCTAGACAATATTCCCTTCCAGCACTGACATCACTACAGTCATATAGGAAAATGATCCACAGAGCTCCACTCTCCTCCACCAATGCTGGAGTCACTGGCTCAGAACTGGACATAGTCATTTCCCTTCTTCTACAAACAGTCTTTGGAGTGTGGAGAGGAGAGGGTGTTCATTCCCTTTCTTTGGTCACAGTCCCTGTGGCCATGGACCTTTGGTAAATGATAAAATGTTAGAAAAGTTATGTAGCAAAATGTTATTTTCCTGTGAATTCAAAAAGATACATGTACCCCTATGTTACTTCAGCATTATTTATAATAGCCAAGATTTGGAAGCCACTCAAATGTCCACTGATAGAAATGAATGAATAAAGAAAATGCTGAATATATATACAGTGGAATATTAGCCATAAAAAATGAGATTTTTGCCATTTGGGACAACACAGATGGACCTAGGAGGTATTATGCTAAGTGAAATAAGAGAGACTAAGAAAGACAAATGCCATATGATTGCACTTACTTGTGGACTCTAAAAACAAAAGAAGCAGACAAGCAAAAGCAGAAATAAACCCATAAATACAGAGAACAAACTGATAGTTGCCAGAGAAGAGGGATGAGGGGACATGGGCAGAATGGGTGAAGGGGACTTGGAGGTACAGGCTTCCAGTCATGGAATGAGAAAGGCATGGTGACGAAAGGTATAGCACAGGGAATATAGTCAATGGGATTGCAATAGTGTTGTATGGTGAGATGGTAGCTACACGTCATAATAAAACATATAGCGCTGTCGGATCATTATGCTGCACACCTGAAACTAATGTAACATTGCATGTCAACTGTACTTCAGTGACAACGACAACAACAAATGTCATTTTCCATGAAACAACCATGACTTCAATAATTTATACATGTCAGTAACATTAGTAATGAATTCAGTAGTTGTTCAACTGCATCACTGGTACGGTCAGTTTATGGGGTTGGTCTAGGAATCTAACCTCCTTTTTAAAATGGTTTCAATGGAAACATGAGTTTTGAGTTTTAAACATACGACTTCCAAAGAGTTTTGCAGAATTATCTGTTTGTTACTTTTATTGATGTTAGTTTGTTCTGTATTAGACTTACTATGGTAGTGCTCACAATGGTTCATTAAACAACTAACAGAAAAAAAACTGCTGCCTTACACTTATTTTTTTCCAAGGACCTCCACAAGACCTTTTAGTCCTCTGAATAAAAGTGTAAGTCTAAGGACATATGCTTGCAACCAGGCTCACTCCCGCATACAAGTACTTTAGAGACGGTGAAAACAGCCTTGCCTCTCTCACTTTTAAACCCGTGAGACTTAAAGAAAAGAGAAAGCAAGGCATCAAGTCTTGAGGTTTTTTATTCAACCCTATGACCTATGATAACATAAAGAAATCCATTTTCTGTTTAGTGAGACCTCATTTCCTAAAAGATAAACCTCCTGTATATTGAAATGTCCTCTATCCCCCCAGGGCATGTGAACCCCAAACTCAAGAGTGTTATTGCTGTATATCCTTAGTATACGCTCTTTGGAAAGTCTTTTAACATTTCCGTGCCTGCCTTTGCCCTTCTACAAATTAATCTTGTAATACCCATTTCGAAAGAGTGATAGGGAGCTTTTGACATGTGTAACAAGGACTTTGAGATCCTCAGATGAAAGAAGCCTCAGATGTACAAAAGCATTATCCTTGTTGGATGTGCATTTTCTCCTATGGTCTAACTGAGGGGAGGGATTAGGAGAGATTAATTGTGCATATGATCTGCCTAATCGGTTAAGGAGAGCGCAGAATGCTCATGACCTTCAGGAACACCAAATAAAACAATATGTGCCAAGGCAGTTTCCTGAGTTTAGTTTATTGTTTCAGCAGAGGTTAAGCTAGGGGAGAAATGGAAGTGCTTAAGTTTTGAGACAATACAATTGAGAAGGAGCGTAAAGGCAAAAGCCTTGGAAATGTGCACGCATATAATGTAAGTAAATACTGCAACAACATTGGGCCTCAAGACAAAGATTTTTAAATGCCATTTGGCTCCTTATGTGAGTGTGTTTTGTGGTGTAAAGAAATACAGTAGTTCTGATCCATGGCCCAAAAGATGGGTTAAGGAGAGGAGACATTCGCTTTAATCGCCTCAAACCCCCTACATTCCTGGGTTATACTAAGATTCAATAATAGGAACTCGGTTCCTCTAGACTGTTGAGAGGGAAGTATTTCACAAATAGAAAGAAGTTCCCTTGGAGAGAGAACATGATTATTGTTACAAAGGTCAATAAAGTTAGAAATTGTTAATCACAAAGACTTTAAATTGCATTGTGAGTCCTGCCCTTCAGTTTCACAAGCTCTTTATAAGTCCATCAACCAATCCTAAGGAGGAGAGTAATGTGCTTTCCTTGGCTTGGTGAATATTGCAAATGTAATTGCTTTCTCTCCCATCTAATAACCTCATTGTCCTTTAACTTTTAATCATGCTTTACCTATTCGTTCACGCATGTGATTTAAATTAGGTTATATTATGTCAACATTAGGTCAATAGGCCACTAGGTTGGGGGTGGTCGATGAAACCCTCTTTTTTTCACTTCCTTTTTCATGTCCCAACTCATACCTGTACACTTTTTCTCACTTCTTGGTTTCTTACTCCTTAAATACTTCAGGCTTTTGAGTCCCAAATATTGTCAAATCTTGCACTTAATGCTCACAATGGTGTGTGAATTTTTCCCTTTGATTTACTATGATTAGAATACCTTTTCCTCCCTATATTATGTACAATGTGAAATGCTGATATACTGGATAAGGCAGAATACCTTTGAGGTATTGCCTTGATGGCTCATGTTTTAAAAGATCTTGGTAAAAAGATGTGGAAAAACAAGAAAATTACAACTAAAGGTGATAGGTACAGCATCTGTTTACATTTCATAGAAGGTGCCAGTATTGAGAATCTAAAACACAGTTCTCTTCTTGATTTACCCATGGATATATGGTGGATATTTATATTCATATTCTATAAGATACATATTGCTTACATCATTTGTTTTTACAGAAAAATGAGGGAGCACTGTGCTTTCATATATTAGCCACCTAACTAATATGATTCTCAGAGTACCAAGCAAACAAAAGTTGATTTTCTCCTGAGACATGCATATATGTGATTCTTTCGTGACATAATAATTACTGCTAAGAAACTGTCATTTTAAGTAAATTATAGAATTTACTTTCTCCTTATATTTTGACAATATTCAAATATCCATATCATATAGGGTACTTATTCCTAAATACACTTTGCAACAGATGTATAAACCATATCCATGTCATATATTCTGTATGGTAAAAAAAAAATTGTGTATGAAGCTTTAGAGTTACAAAATGCTTTTATTTTTGTGTGTGTGCTTTTAAAGACTTTATTAGGTAACATGGAATTGTTTCCAAAGTGGCTCTAGTAATTTATTTTCCCACCAGCATATAGAGTTCCCACAAGTGTCCACAGCTTTGGAATATTTGGTTTTGAAAATTTCTTTCCCCCCTAACTTTTTTTTTAGACATTTTAAAAATTTAAGTTCAATTAGCCAACACAAAATGCCTTTAAATATTGTGTATGATACTTCCAAGATATGGAAAAGCAGGAAGCACTGTCTTATAGACAGGTTCTGAATTAATTCCATTCTCATTAGATACAGAAGCTGACTTTATACCATGTGTTCAGATGCAAAGGCTCCTGCTACTATATCATGTTGTTTCTCAGTTGTGGGGCTAACAATGCAATGGAATTTGATGGAGAAATGGATATTAAATAGAGACAATTAACTAGGGTCTTTGGAGGCTCCAAATTGTTCTTGCGTAAAGAGTTCAGGATTGTCGCTGTTCCTGAAGCTAAAGGGAGCCAAGATCAAATCCCTCTCTCTCCCTAAATTACCAACTTTATAGAGACCTAGACATGTGGTGATGACCTAAAGAGATAATGGCAATGGAAACATGTTCATAAGTGTTCACCTATAAATAAAAATATGGGGTCATTATCATAATTACGATATTAACAAGATTATAAAATGGATATAACCATATTAACGGACTCTGTGGGGGTGCTGTGAGGATTAACACAGATAAGATACCTCACATTCTTATCACACTCCCTCTCAGTAAACTCTGAATACTATTATATTTCATCATCATTACCATCAGCAGCCTCACCAGCATCCTCATTGTTTTACTGGAGGATTTCAAGATTTTCAAGTGTAAGGACTGAGACATCATATATTATTTTTAAAGGTTTGGGACGCCTGGGTGGCTCAGTTGGTTAAGCAGCTGCCTTCGGCTCAGGTCATGATCCCAGCGTCCTGGGATCGAGTCCCACATTGGGCTCCTTGCTCAGCGGGGAGCCTGCTTCTCCCTCTGCCTCTGCCTGCCACTCTGTCTGCCTGTGCTCATGCTCGCTCCCTCTCTCTCTCTTTCTAACAAATAAATAAATAAAATCTTTAAAGGTTTATTTTGGATCAGAAGTATACATTTAGTAGTAAAAGAAATTGTGATGCCATATTATCAAGTAACCTCAAAAACGCAAAAATCAGGGCCTGAGAGAACAAAGACATAAGGAATGAAAGTAAAGAAATAAGGACTGGCAGAGTGTCCAGGGGATCTAACTTGATTTGATTCACGGACTAATTCCAGCTTGTCTAGCTAGCAAAAACCTTTGTCTAGTGCTGCTATATTTGTCAGCATAAAGGCAGAATGATGGGGAATTCTGTGCTTTCCCCAGATTAGGCATCTTAACTCATCCTCGTCTAACTTTCAATCTCCATGTATACTAGAAACAGAAGGGCTTTCTCATACAGCTTTTTGTCATGGCATCTCCCTCACACCCATGTATGTACCAGGAAAACTATGAAGAGGAGATTGCCCCTTCCTCCAGGAAGGCCTCTACCTGGGCCCTCCACTAGTATTCTACTCAGGTTTAGCTGGTTGTCATTACCATGGTGGCCTCCCAGCCTGAAAACATCTTCTGTTCTCTAGGCCTGCAAGTCCTGCTATTAATGTTTAATTTATCTCTGTTAAGTGTTGCCCTCTCCTCACTATCTTCATTCGAAAGCAAATTATACTGAAGGAAACATCACTTTTTTTTTTTTAAAGATTTTATTTATTTATTTGACAGAGAGATCACAAGCAGGCAGAGAGGCAGGCAGAGAGAGAGGAGGAAGCAGGCTCCCTGCTGAGCAGAGAGCCTGATGCGGGGCTCGATCCCAGGACTCTGAGATCATGACCTGAGCCGAAGGCAGCGGCTTAACCCACTGAGCCACCCAGGCGCCCCAGGAAACATCACTTTAAATAAGTGAGAATATATTTATCAGATCAATTTCCCTTTACAAGAGAAAACAGACCAAACAGAGTGCTTGGCGCTTAGGACGGAAAGAAGTCACTGAATGGAGGTCAAGGGTTTAAAAAGAGGGTTTGCTTAACCTTGATGCCAGATCTAAGGTAATGAAAAAAGTTGGCACCGTCATCCTAAGCCACTATGTCTGCTGTTCAGTTTTTGTTTTTTACACCTCTGGGCACCATGGCCTGATTTCATTCCCTAATGCTACAGATCCATTTCAGAGTCCAATGAATAAATGTCACACTCTTTGCTTTCTGGTTATGGAACTGACTTCAGTGCTCTCCAAAGATACAACAATCAGCTAGCTCCCAGCATTTATAGGAATGAAGTATGTATTAATGAATATTAAATAATAAGATAAATTGGCAAGTCCTGGGTCGTTTTGATTCATGTAAGCTATAATATTTTTATATATCCATGTATATGTTTATATTTTAAGGTACATGAATCAGAATGCATAAGAACGCTTATAATTTATCTTGATTCTTAATATTTAATTAATGTATAATACTAATAAATTTTAGTGCATACACTTGTAAATTTTTAATATATATTTGTACTGAGGGTAAGTAAAGTGAGTAAATATTAGAAATAAAAAGAGCAAAATGATAAATGCAACTCCTTGTACACACCAGCTAAAGTTTGTTTTCTGAATGTAACAACCTTGCGGTGTCAGAGTAGTTTTTAAACTCTTTTGTTTTTTCCATTCCTTTCCTGTTTCTCTGTTCAAGTCACCACAGAAACAGTGATTTTTCCATCACAGGGGCAGAGACTAAGGGTGAATTAATCTAGACCTTGAAATTGTTGAAGCAGCTCTCTGTAGTTTTGCAGTTTAGTTCGTGTAAAAAGGCAAATCACGTGGTGATCAAAGGCTCAGTGTCCTATTTCTGTGTTTTTTTCCTTCTCCTCCAAATTCTCCCTCTAATGGTACTCTCATGGAACCCAAGTCTTACAAAGAGTTGAAGAAATTATTGCCAAGGTGGGGCAGGTGACAGAGAGAGGGATGAAGGGCATTTAAATTTTATTCAGGGACAAAGAGATGGGAAGACTTTGGTTCTTTGGCAGCAGATTCTTTATTCCCTAAATTATGAATTATTTTATGAGTGATTGAGGATGAGACTTTTATGGATATAGAAGATATCCAAATCATGTATACATTTGTAAATTTTAGCTCTAATCTCTTTGCATAGGAAGACCACTCACAACTGGGTTTGAGTATGTGTTTGGAAGAATATGGCCCTCTGAGGCAGGAGACTAAATGGTTCGAGATGCCTTATCAAGGCACCGGTGTGACTTGGTGCTCTCCATCTTTGCATGATAAGCAAAACTTGTTGAGTCAAACCCTACAGCAAAACTTACTGCATGTAAGAACAACTGAAGTGTTTTAATACTGGTTTCTACTATTCTTACTAGAGATAAGAAAATAGGCATTTTAAAGAGGGTAGGTGATTTGAGTGAGGATGTGAACTCAAGTACATTAATTTCCAGATCTGCTTTTTGGTTTGTTGGGGGAGTGCATGATGAATGAGTAGATGTCTGACATGATGTCAAGCTCTGCTTTGAAATAAAGATAGTAATTATAAGATACATTTTAAAAAGATCATACTATATGGGTTCAAATTTGAAAATTACATATGTATGTGGAATACGTTTCTTTATATCTACATTAACTTATATATAAACATTATATTGATAGCTTCGTGCTATATAAGGGAACATATCAAACATAACTATATCACACATATATACACAACTCAGTATTCATTATATCTACTAGGGGCCAACCATTTACTACACCTGAGACACATAACTGTGGACATTCAAATACCGATGCTCATGTGGGCAATAATGACAACAAACACAACATCAACAACAATATGTACACCTCATTCTAGATACCAAAACACTTCCACAGGCATTGCTTGTTACTTGCAACCTGATGGCAACTAAGTAGAAGGTCATTATCTTTCCTTTTTTACATGTATGGAAACAGATTCTCAACAAAAGCCACATGCAAGTAAGCCAAGAACTCATTAATACCCAAGATTTTTAAATATTTATTTATTATTACTAGATCCCTCATCCTTTCTGTATCAATAGCTGTAGCATTCTATGTTGATCAAGAGGAAAGAAACATACGTGGAAAAGTAAACCACATTTAGCAGATCCATTTATCTTTCTAAACTAATCAGTAAGCTCCTTTTTAATACTCTTACTTTGAATGATTAATTGGCATCAAATTCTTTACCCCCAAATGATAAATTATTCTATAAGACAGATGGAGGACAAGACTTTCTTTGATGGATACCTATAATGCCCAGCCTGTGTGAACATTTGTAAATTTTAGTTCTGATATGTTTTTTATAGGAAGAATTGTAATTTGAGAAAGGAAATTTTTTTGTAAGCAAATGTATGATTTCCTTTGGTAATGTATTTTTAAAAGCCAGAGATTATCTCATGCATTTATAGATATTGGCCAGAAGACACACCCACACACACCCACACACAAAGTATATGACCATACATTTGTGTATACATATCCACACCAATATTGAAATGCATGGTAGAGCTCATAGTTCTTATAACTCTTAAAGAACTACCTTCTCATTCGTTTGCTGACTAGAATCCTCTAGAGGGTGACAAAAAAATTGCTGTGTAGTTATCCGCAATTCGAACATATGGCTTGGCATTGCTTACAGTGACCTTGTGTTAGCTCTTAACCAGCTTTGCCTGGCCAGCCAGCCAGCCATTCTTGACTTCACTATGGTCATAAGGGTCTAATGCCTCCTTAATGATAACCTTCTCTCATTCCTGGCATGTTAATGGCCTCACCTCAGGAGACAGCTTCACATCTTGGCTGAGACACAAGCTTCCTTAGCTTAAAAGATTAATCAGAAGCCTGTGGCTAATAATAGACTGCCCATCCCACTCCCATTTTGTGTCTGACAACTAGAACAGGTTGATAAGTGTTATTATTGAGTCATACACTTGCAATCATCCTCAAAAGGTCATTTAGTCAATCCCCCCTCCTCCTAGAATAACTGCATGGAAGCCATCCCAATAACTGACCATTCACTCATAGTTGATTTTAAAAGCCTCTGTGTCCTAGCTAGTCACCCCTGGTTTCCTTTTGCCAGAAGTCAGAGAAGAAAGCAGAAACAAGGTTATAGACATATAAATAATGGTGGTGCCCAGATGTTTCTTTTCTTCTTTTCAGGCATTGTAATGACAAAATGGGTACCTATTGCCCCTGACTGCAGAAGGCATATGGTAAATATCACTCCTCTGGGAACAGAATTATTAGTTTGAGAGCTGGTGAGGGCAATATTACCAGGTATCTTTCCTTCAATTTATAGATGAAAAAAGTGAGATGGAAAGAGCACCTTGGTCTCAAAGATAGGGAATTTTAACCTGTAATTCTGAAGTTTCACAGGAAAAAAAAATCTACATATAAGAATAAATAGGTATTGAAAAGTTAAGGCTTCTTAATTTTTAAAAAGATTTTATTTATTTATTTGTCAGAGAGAAATACAGCATAAGCAGAGAGACCAACAGGCAGAGGAAGCAGCAGGCTCTCCACTGAGCAGAGAATCCAATGTGGGGCTTGATCCCAGGACCCTGGGATCACAACCTGAGCCAAAGGCAGATGCCTACCAACTAAGCCACCAGGCATCCTAAGGCTTCTTAATTACTTTTTAAAATTTTTTTTTTCCCCAAGGCTTCTTAATTTTAAACAGAAATGGAAGTAAGTGACAAAATGTGTTGAGCCATAATTTTATCAAAGATGAAAATCAGGGTGGGCTTAGCTCGAGCGATGTCAACTTTTCCACTATAACATAAAACTGCCCCAGAAACAATGATAGAAAACCAGTTTCATATATGTAATAAAAATTTTGTCTTTCACCATCCATGGCTATTCATATACATTTACTACATCCTCATTTGGAGTATGAGAATAGTGTAAGTGGGGAGATGGGGTGAGAGTCATTTCTATTAAGTACAAAAAGAGGAAGGTGACAAGAAAGCACTAGCAGGTTATGAATATAAACAAAATTTCTAGTTAAAAAGATCCATCCTCTTCCTCAAAGGTTTCCACTGAGGACAGAGTAAATTGTACCAGGACAGAAATTCTTGGATTAATTAAAAATATATAGCCTTCTTTGATTTTGAGTGGCAATGAGATTGCTGATCATAGTCACTCATCAAATGTCAGAGTTTAACGCCTGCCCTGGCACTTGCTCTCTCTTGTAAACAGTTATGCCCCTGAATCTCCCTGAAGTCAGCCTAAAAGCAATAAAATGAAACAACTCAGAGAATTTAATTAACTTTAAAATGTTATAATATTTATAGTTAATAGCAATATTTGTTATAACCAGGTTGAAATGTGTTCCCCCCAAATTCATTTATTTTGAGGTTCTAACTCTTAGCACCTCAGCATGGATCTTATTTTGAATAGGGTCTTTGCAGAATAAATCAAGTTAAAATGAGGTCCTTAGGTAGGCCCTAAGGGAAATATGGACAAAGGGAAATATGGACACGGAGACAATGTGAAGAGACATAAGGAGAAGATGGCCATATACAGGCCAAGAAGAAAGGTCACAGGCTTCAAAAGGATCCTGTCTGACATCTTATTTTGGATTTCCAGTGAGACAGTAAATATCCATTATTTAAGTCACTCAGCTTATGCCACTCTATTATGGTAGCCCTGGAAAGCTAATACAATATGCTTATTATATTTGAAAAATATTCAGAGCGAGTAAATATCAGTGTCGATGCAAACCCAGAAGGATTTTCTTTTTTCCATTCTTACTAATTTTACTAGGTCCTATGTCTCCCTAAGAAGGGGGAACATCGAAGCAGAAGATCTGAATGACTTTCTTAGGCATCTTGTTAGTGGACAAGGGCTCTCTGAGAGAGTGAGGTGAGGGAATGGGAAGAAGCCCAGAAGCGGTAAAACCTCATCTACAGCCTGATCACTTGGGGCTCTCCAGAGTTTAAAATAAGCTTCATGTTGTATCCTGAGCGAAGGCAGGGAAGCTGACCTTCTATAACCCAGTAGCAGTCAGTCATTAGCTACGGCTTAGGAGATGGGGACACTTCCTACGTTCAGTAAAGTGGCTCCCTCACACCAAAAGGGAGCCTTGCGAGTAGCGTCAGTGGCGTAAGCCATTGGAAACTAAGCAATGGGAGAGGGGAGCTAAAGGCTCACAGAAATGGAAAAAGTGATCCAAGTGGATCTGGGTGAGATGACAGTAGCTGAAATAGATACCAAAACCAAAATAGATTATATTTTTGAGGATCTCTCTAACCATTTCTTGCAGAGAAAAATAGTAACTATTAAGGACTATTACATGGGAGTCTTTTGAGACTTCGGTTCAGTTATTCCATAGGAACTGCGTGTTTCACCTAATAATTCTATTCTTTTTTGGTTTTGCTTCTATTAATTATGCTTACAGAGGAGTAAATAAAATATATGTGTGCCATTTTAAAGATAATCAGAGAATATCCTTGTGCACTTACAACTCATTTAGAAATAGAATATTATGAGTAGCTTAATTGCTACTCTTATAACCTTCTCTGATTATACCCTTCTCCTTCCTCAGGAGAGAACATGCTGGGCTGACTTTTTGTTGATAAGTCTATCTTTCTCTTTATCCTTCTCTTCAGTGTTTTCATCTTTGTTTATATCCCGAAATGATGTATTGTTCCATTTAACCTCTTTTTGAACTTGACATCACTTTAATTATATAATATATAGTCATGCAGAACATGCTTCTTTGTTCAACATTGTGTTTTTTAGATTCAGTTATGTTGATGACTGAAAATATACTTTATTATACAGTTGATGTGCATATGAATTGTTTCCAGCATTTGCCATTATTAAAAAGGTTCCTGTTCTGAATATTCCTGCACCTTTCCCTCGTCACCCTTATGCGAGCCAGTATCTAGGGAAACATCTAGATATTGATGATGAGTCCATCAACTCAACTTAAATACTTGATATGGTGAGACTTCTTCTAACCATTCTGGTGGGTTTACATATGCATTTCCTTGATACTGATTAAATGAAGCATATTTATATGTTTTTTGGCTTTTTAGTTTTCTTCTATGAAGTGTTTGTTCCAAGACTCAGTGACAATTTCCATTTGGTTGTTTTCTAGGAGTTCTTCATATATTTCAATAGTCATATGTGGTCAGTTTTGTGTATTACAAATATCTTCTCCCAGCCCATTTATTTACTTCTTTATGGTGTTTTTGCTATTTTTAAATGAAAGTTATTTACTGTAATATTGCTAACTTTCTTTTCCTTGATGGCATCTTTTTGGGTCTAAGAAAATTTCTTTCTTCCTTTCTTTTGACGAGCTCAGAGAGGTAGTCCCTATATTACCTTTTAAGAATGTTATGATTTTGTCTTTCACATTGAGCTCTTCAACTGACCTGTAAATGATTTTTTTTTAATGATTCCTTATTTCCTTAAATAGTTAAGGAAGACCTGATGGCTTTCAAACTTAAATTATATCATACACCAAGATCACCGTTACACATAGTCCCACAAAATTAAGCTATGTTTTAAAATACCTGATCCTTCCACAATGATGAATTATACCTCTGTTATCTCTACTGCAATCCAGTTTCTCTGTTTTCCTTAAAAGAAGAACAGAACTGCCAATGCTTGTCTGTACTTTCTGCACTTAGTAAGTTAGGCAGTTGGTTAATTATTCTCTTATCCAGAGGCTTTTCTCTAGTCATGTTCTTGCTAAAAAAGCAAACTGAGGTTTCTATAAGGTGAAGGAGAATTAGAAGTGAAGAAAATCATTAAGAGCAATGCAAAATCTAATATATATTTTCACAGAGATGAATGACTTTCAGATGGCAATTTGACTTCTCTTTTCTAAACAGACACACACACACACACACACACACACACAACTAACAAAGGAGGATAGTCTACTTTTATGCTGTGTGTATCTCTAGGAGTCCAAAGGATGTTGGCAAAGTAGTGGGAAAGTATTATTTTCCCTCCATTCTGAACTCATATTCAGCAATTATCATACACAGTAGCTAACTATACTATTGCTTACTTTTCTGTAAACTAGTAGAATTGATAGAATGAATAGTTCCCAGTTGTTACTGCTTGACCCCAAGGCATTGATCAGTAATGTAAATGAGGAATAAGGTCACTGAGTTTATTTTTAGAGACAAACAATGACAACTCTTTGTACCTCAAAACATGAAATGAAGGATAATAAATGGGTAAAGAAACAATTGGAAGGATGAATACTATATAGTTATATAAAAGCAGGTGAACCGTTTTATGAACTAAAAGGAGACTATGAAAAAGATGATATACCTGCTACAAATATTACTACTACTATTAAATATTTAAGTGATAGAACTTTGCTTTTCAAAGCTCTTGTTATGGTAATTTTATCATTTTTAAAAAATGTAATTTATGGAGACTCGGTATTTTCAAACAAAAGTTTCATTTGATCCTGGGGAACAGAACTAAAACAGAACTAAAATATTCCACAGAAAGATAGAAAAGAGAATATCTTAACCCAATGCCTCTTCATTTCTTTTTGTTTCTTTAGATTCCAGAGTATTGAAATGCTTATCATTATTATTATTACTTGTTTCATCTACTGTATGCTTATCAAAGTAAGTTTCTCTGTCACAGCTGGAACAATCAAGATTTCTTTTGTTGCTTATAATAAATAAATACTCAATTGTGAGAATGTCCTCAGGGAAAGTTCATTAGAAACGAAATGAAAATGCTGAGAAATAAATGGTTATTGTGATTGCACTTGTTTTGAAATAATATGCAAAAATGTAATTTGCCTCCGTAATGTCTGGAATGCAAGGAAAAAATTTAAGATGGAGAAATGGAAAAGACGATGCATTTATTATGTTATTTCAATTATCATTTTACTTCTGAGGGTGGGAGAGCTTAGATTGAAAACACTACTTTGGAGTAAAATGTGAACATAGCTAACAGGGGAAAAAGGGCAAAGTACACAAATGGGAATATTAAGTGATAAATAGATAAAATTGGGCACATCTCTAGCATTGCTTGACAGATGCTTTTTTAAAAATTTAATGCCTAGCATTTGGATTTTTCCTTTTGTTTTGTTTAAGGTCTCTATTGGCAGCCTTATTCTGCAGTTTCCCAGGTTATTTTGCCTTCTCCTTGTTTTGGCTCAATGACAAGTAACAATTAACCAGTCAGGGAACATTGTAATAGAGATGTGAATGGCTTGAGGTAAGTGCCTGATATCAGAAAACAATTCTCCAGGTAAACAGTCCCTTTCAGGGATTCAGGATAGTGAAATGAAAATTAACTTCACTTTTCTTCAGATTTGATTCTCCTTACTTGTCCTCATTCCTCAAGTTATTTTCTTTTTTATGTCTCCAATGTGGATTTGCATGGTAGTTTTGTTTTTCTCAAATGGTAAGGGAAGGTAGAATTAAACAAAGAAAACAATTAAGACAAATAGATGGTGGGAGCCAGTGTGCTGGAGAGTGGAGGAACAGGAAAGAGACGGCAAAGAGAAGGCAAGGCGAATTGTCGACTTCGGAAGGCAACAGAGCCACTAAAGAACAGCTAAATGATACAGGAGGAATTGAACTCATGGCCAGTGTGGCTGCCCCTGTCTGCAGCTCCTTATATTCCTTTGTTGTTTGCATTTTATCATCACAGTCAGCTACCTCATGCAATTGCTCAAGTCTAACTCTCACTCATCCTCACCAGACAGCCAGTGGAGTGTAAGACGGGCAAGCAGAGAGCAATCACTGACAGGATGATAATAAATTTGAAAAACTTACACACACACCCACACACACACACACACACAGGCTGAGAATACCTCAGGGAGAGGGAATTAAGGAAATAGGTGTTTATCTAGTGACTCTGGGGAAAATTCTGACTAGTATTTTGCAAACTTAAAAAAAAAAAAATTCCTAGACTATAGTCTTTAAAATGTCTGAGGAACCACTCATGGACAGGGGAAGGAGGTGGTGCACTTTGATGAAAATGATAGGGACCGAAGAGAGATAGAAAAGAGAGCAAATGCATGGCTGAGGCATGTCTCCTGTATGTAAACACTGGGGAAGGCACACGATACGTTTACGCTGTAGAAGGGAACACGGAATGAAACGTACATTCTCTGGTCCCCCAGAAATTGTAATTCGTACTACGGTTTACCTGACTAATAATGAAAAGATGCACAACTTTACCTGGCAAAAGTGGATGAGAGAAACTACAAGGAGATGGGAAAAAGATAACAGAAATGATTCTTAAGTGGCTAAAGAAGGGAGAGTAGATAAAACTTGTTCCAGGGGTAATGAAGGAATGAGATAATGGGAAAGTGAAAAAAATGTAACGTACATTGTTCTGGAAATAATACAAGCCAGATACTTGGATAAGAAAAGTTACCGAGGGACGCCTGGGTGGCTCAGTTGGTTGGACGACTGCCTTCGGCTCAGGTCATGATCCCGGAGTCCCGGGATCGAGTTCCACATCGGGCTCCCAGCTCCATGGGGAGTCTGCTTCTCCCTCTGACCTTCTCCTCGATCATGCTCTCTCTCACTGTCTCTCTCTCAAATAAATAAATAAAATCTTAAAAAAAAAAAAAAGAAAGAAAAGTTACTGATTTAAACCTTGCAAATGAGGGACTTGATCAGAACACTCCTATCCATGAAGGGGAGATGTGAGAAATTATCAGCAAAAAAGGTGAAAATTGCTGGTGGAGATCAACTATAAAATTTTAAACAACCAACATATGACTTTAATTAGAAATGATCTCAATGAACTAGCTTGCATCATAAAATCTGGCAAATAATTGATGCTCAACAAAGGAGTGATGAAATCCGTGAATAAAAAAAATGAATAAAAAAAAAAACAAGTAGGGGCGCCTGGGTGGCTCAGTGGGTTAAGCCGCTGCCTTCGGCTCAGGTCATGATCTCAGGTCCTGGGATCGAGTCCTGCATCTGGCTCTCTGCTCAGCAAGAAGCCTGCTTCCCTCTCTCTCTCTGCCTGCCTCTCTGTATACTTGTGATCTCTCTCTGTCAAATAAATAAAATCTTAAAAAAAAAAACCCAAGTAAATGAACATAGCACATTAAAGGAAAATTAGCCTAGTGACAATATGGAAGCAGAAAAGTGGCCTGGAGACAAGGAGCCTTATTATAAGAGGCCATTTCAGAAAATCAGATGAGACAGAACTGTAGTGACAAGGGAAGAAGAAAGTGAGAAGGAATTCAAGGGACAAAAGGTACTGCTCCCTAGGGAGTGCTATAAAAGCCTGGTTATTTGGGGAAAGAGCTACTTTCAAAGGAATTGTGGTAAGTTTGATACCAGAGACATTAATATTTACTGACACTGAAAAGGTGTAGGTGGTTGTTTGAGATACAAGACTACACCCCGGTCCAAAGTCTAACCTGGAGATTTTTCCATAAAAGGCAAACATATGGGTTGACTATGACCATGAGAACAGATGATGTCTGACTGAAAAGGGAGAAGACAAGAGAAGAACAGAGACATGGGAATATACTCGTGAGTATACACTGATAGGCCTGATCTCAAAGATTAGACCAAAGTCAACCCTCTGTAGACAGTGCGAAAGAGGCTGGCGAGGATTTGCTGTTTGCTATGTGTGAGCAGAGAGGTGTCTTAAGATGAGACAATCTCAAATATGTTACTGATTGTTTAAGCACCAGGCCTACTGCTTGCATTTGAGTTAATTTAGGGTAGCAAAGTCAGTTATTCATTTTACATTATAGACAGGACTCCTCATACAACTATGAGCATTCTCTCTGGGATTCCTTGGTGAGGCCCGACTCTCTTCATTTAAGTGGACTTACCTTTGTTGTGTGTTCCTGGTTTCAGCTCTCTTTCCTCACATTTCTAACGCAAAAATCCCAACTCCCTATTCATAAGCATAGATGCAACTAGAAGGACATTTTATTTTTTGGAAATAACTTTTTAAAAAGCTCAAGTGACTAGAGTTATTTTTTTTAATGGTAGCATTTACTATATAAAATTCTTTAAACTTAAATTTATATTGAAAATCAGTATCAATGGTGAAATGAAATATTTACAAAGATGTCATGACAGTATTGTTTTTCTAATCCAAGGTCATGTTGGGGTAGGGATGGTGGCAACAGAAGGTGTAGGGTAAAACAAGAGCTGGATAATACTTCAGATCAGGGAAACATAACAATAAAAAAGGAAGAGATAATATTTAAATTGGAAGTGAGTGATCACAAAATTTAGGAATCAGAAATAGTGTTGTCAAGTATTTTTGAAGCCTTACTTTTCCTTATTAATTCCCCTTCTAAAGTTTCTCTGCCTTGTGTGTTAGTACTGAATAAAATGTTTTAGGTGGCACTCCACTTTTGTCATTTAATCAAGTGTGCCAATTAAATAGAGCCCTCTGTTAATTATTAGGAGAGCTACACAGAAAAAAAAAATGCCTGGAGGTTTTGAATTGTTTGTTTCCTTTTTTTCTGTGTTATATTTAGCTGTCTGGACTAAGTATATTTAAGTTGGGGCTTATTATTATAAGTCAGAAAGTCACCACGAACTAATTATTTTCAGTTCATTTATGTGATTAATGTTGAAAACTTGGAAACTTGTACATACCTTGAGTTGGCTCCAATTAATCAATGTGGAGAAAAAAATTCAAGGTGCCCCCAGTCCTACTTCCAAAGCAGTGAAGTGCTACTGGATTTCAAACATGTTATTAGTTATTCTGGCTAAAATGAGCACACAGACACTACAGACCCCTCTCATCCCCCTCCCTGACTCACTGTGGAGTGCAGAGGGGCTCTGAATGTAGATTATAGATATTTTTAGTAGATTCTTCACAGATGTAAGACAACAATAGCAATCCTTTGCTACAAGGTCTCCATATACAGGAATACACATTTCTTCAACCACAGGATCCGAAGGCATTGACTTCATTACTTTTACTAAAGTCTGGCTTGGGCCAAGACCTTCAAAATTCTTACCCTTCAACAGCTGTTTGGTGGTTTATTTAGGACTTCGATGGGCAGTCTCAGCACAGCTCCTCCTGGACAAGTGTCAGCATCTCCTCCAAATCTCTGTCATCCTTTGCCTTAATTGGCTCCATTAACAGGTGTTCTCAGGCCAAAAGATGAGGATTCAACTGATTCATCACTTCCTGAGGCCTAATGTCAAAGATAGCATTTGGAACACACTGGGGGTGAGGCAGAAGCTGGGAAATATGAAAAGATCTCACAGTCCATTTGGCTTTAGTTGGTAAAGTGTAGCAACATGATGGCTTGATTTGATTTGAACTCTAGCCTTGACCTTAATGCCAATATAGGCACGTGATCTCCATTTCTTATAATTTCCTGTGTTCTCTTTGGAAAGATGCCAATGAATATATTAATGTTACTACTAACTTCTAAAATATTTTTTATGCTTTCCTCATATCAAACATTATTTACGTGCTTTTCATAGTACCATATTACTAACCATATTTAGTGTTGAATAAACTGAAGATCAAAAATATTGTCATGCCAAAAATTTTATAGACCAGAAAGTAGACTAGTTGTTGCTTGACTCTGGAGTGGGGATCGTAATTACCTATAAATGGGCATGAGGAGTCATACTGGGGGGGGGGATTATTCTAAAGCTGATCTATAATGATACTACTTATATATTTACCCAAATTATTGAACTATACTCTTGAATAGTATAAATTTTATCATGTTTAAAATATACCTTAATAAAGATGTTTAAGGAAAAAAAAGTTTTGGGGCAGCTGGGTGGCTCAGTCAGTTAAGTGTCTGATCTTGGTTTACGGTCAGGTCATGATCCCAGGGTTGTGAGATGGAGCCCCATGTGTGCTGAGAGCAGAGTTTGCTTAAGATTATCTCTCTTCCTCTCCCTCTGCCCTTCCCCACCTCAAGGAAATAAATAAATCTTAGAAAAGAAAAAAATTTTTTACCAAAAGTCACATCATTCTACTCTAACTCCACATGCTTGCATATGTATCCCAATGCAACAAACTCTGGGAACCCACTGAAGACCTGGCTCCGTTCTAGTTTGCTGGAGAATGTTGGGCAATTTATGGGAGTTTTCTGGGAAGAAGTTTCTTCAACTATAAAGTGAGATCTCTGGGCTAGTTATGTGTCTTGAAGATCTTGAATTGATTCCAAGAGTATCTAACTGAGCAAGCTGTCCATGAATTGATAATACAATCGTATTATATGAGTCTAAAAAATTAATTATGGAAGGACATTTGATGAAGACTATTTCACAGAGAATATTAAATGGAAAATGCTGGTGTTGAAGGCAGAACTAAGATTCTGCTGTCCTTCTTGCTCCAATTCTAAAATTAAAAAGGTCCATGAATTCTTGTAACTATTTAACTTCACATAACAACAACATCAAGTGTTGTTTTTTTTAATTTGGTTTTCTTTGTAGTTTCACTAGTTGACTTAGTATTTACAAATGGTCCGGGAATGCAGTTAGATTTCTAGAATTTCTATAAAGCACCCTGATCTACAACTGCAGAGGAGTATGAGAATGATTTTTAAATCCACTCTAAGTTATATACATTCTCTTTAACAGAATTCCATATTAAATTGAATAAAGATACAGGAGAAATATAAAAAGGATAATACATTTTCCTCAATCAAAACTATATTTAAATTGAGTCATTTTTTATATATTTACTTTCAGTATCACACACTTTCTCCTCCATTTTAAAATAAGATTTAATTTAGGTAAATTCAATTTTTATCTCATGTTTCCTTTTCAAAATATGCCCACTTCCTAAAGTGAGGCACATCCACATTCTGACTGCATGTGAAATATTGTGGTTTTCATAGGAGAAGGGATGCAGCAAATTCCCTTACATAAGGGAAGGAAGGAGGAACACTCTGAACCTCAGTGAAAGCAGCAAGAAGATCATGAATAAATCTTTGTGATGCCAAATATTTGGAATGAAAATGAACATCTCAGACACAGGATTATTTGTACTGTATCTTTGGAATTTTAGCCATAAAAACACAAGTAACAGGATGATAGAAACTGTTCAAATTCCATTCAGTTTTAGTTTACAGACTGCTCTGAGAACAGTTCTCAGATGTAGAAGAACAGCCAGATTGTAAACTCTTGTGTAAAATATTCCCCTATGTGATATATATAAAGGATCCATTTCGTAAACACAGTTACACATATCTCTAATTATTACTTCTGCTATCTGGGTTAGCCACATGAGTTATTCATATCATCATAAAGTCCAAAAATACTTTATGGTTATTTTGTTCAGTCTCCCACCAAAATAAAGATTTTGAATTGTAGAAGTGGATACTTAGATCCTCTTTAAATACCTTCAGGAGGAATGAACTCACCAACTGTGAGGAGGTCAAGCACGTTTTTGATTTCTTTATTTTTTAGAAGACTGTTCCATCAAAAAATGATATTCATTTTGTTGGGGCACCTGGGTGGCTCAGTCGATTAAAGTCCAACTCTTGATTTTGACTCAGGTCATGATATCAGGGTCAAGGGATTGAACCCCACTACAGGCTCTGCACTCAATGTAGAGTCTGCTTGTCCCTCTCCCTCTGCTTCTCCCCTTGATTGCTCTCTTTCTCTCTCAAATAAATAAATAAATAAATAAAATCTTCTTTAAAATGTCTATTTTGTTAAAAAGGTGTGGTTTATTACTAATAGTTAAGGGGCAACAGAATGACTCTACTCATTTTTCTCAAAGTGGCAGATTTCAGAATATCTGAAGACAGTTGCTCTTTTCCAGGCTACATATTTCTAGAATAATCAAGCTTTTCTCACATGTTATCTTTTCTAATCACAGAATTGTTATGAAAACTATGTTTGATGAAGGTGTGTTTAAGAGTAATGGCGATTGTATGGTTGTGTGTTTATAGGCAAAGAAACAAAAAAAATCTTAATTTGACATTGTATCTATTACAGTCTAACCCAAAAGCTGCCTACTAAATTCCAGAGGTGTAGAGAGAGTAGAATGGCTATTTACAAATATGTGGGGGGGGATGTGAAACAACCAGGAAACCAGGAAACACTGAAGCAGGGTTTACCATCCCTAAGCCTCAAGGGGCAAAATTAGGGAACAATAACTAGAGAGTAGCTGTAGGAAAAATCCATCTCAAAAAGAACTTCCTCTTTCAAAAGACAGGCACAGCCAGACTTCAACCCTGCAGGAAAAGACATGTCAAATAAAGTCCTGGATTCACTCTGCTCTTGTTCTCCAGTGAGCTACCATTGGCCTCCGATCAGCCAGACTCAACCAGGGACCTAAAGACAAGAGAGCCCATTAAGGTCAACCTCCTGCAATTCAAAACAGGGCAGAGACTGAGGAGATTCCCCCCCACCAAAAGAAAAAAAAAAAAAAAAACAGAAAGAAAGAAAAGAAAAATATCTAGCACAACTATTTAGATTTTCTATTAATTCATTGATTTTCTTTTTATCTGACAACAATTTCCACACATTTCTTTACAAAAAAATGCCTTTTCATCCCAATACAAAATTTATTCTATCACTTTAAGATTAAAGTCCTCAATGGATCTCTTTCATATGATCAAGCCATAAGAAACCCTAACGATCTAAAATATGGATAGAAATTTAAATTTCTCAAATACCTTTTATAACTTCATCAGAAGGAGATACAATAATTTGATGAATAAGGATGGAAAGTATCATGATCTTCATTTAGAAAGGAGAAGAATAAAATCAAGGTAGTTAAGTGACTTGTCTGAGTTGAAAGCAATGACAAGGATATAGCTCAGTTTTCCTTTGTTCACTTTCTTAAATGCTCCTACAGAAAACTTGGAACAAGGCTGTTAAGGCCTTTATATGCATACTCAGAGAGGTATCATATGGACAACGGGAATTTAATCTACATTACTTTATCTCATAAACTCAAGTTTTTATTCATTCAGCAAAAGTGGGTTGCTTATAGGAAGGTATACATGCAAGGCCACAAGCAGGCTACTATGATAGAAACAAGAGAAAACAACAGAGAATGTTTGAGTGCTTGCATTTTACCCACCTCTTCACATCAGGTCACAAAACATGCTATTTACTGTCAGTGAATATGCGATATAATGAGAAGCACAAAGTGACTTACTAGAATGGAGAGATGGGGCCAAGGAACTCCTTGTCAATTGCGCCATAAGGGACAAGTGATCTGGACCTTGAAGAAAAATGAAACACACATAGAAGGTGAGGTTACATGAACACGGTCATTACATGTAAAGGGAATTTTATGTGCCAAGTCACAGAGGTCAGAAATCTTACAGAAATAAGTAGAAGTTGATTTTGGAGGAACAAGTATTGAGGGGAATTCCTAAAATAAAGAAAGAATGTCATGCAGAGGCTAGGCTGTGGAGGGTCATAATGTTGGCCAGAACATTTTAGCCTTTATTTTGTGGATAAAGTCACTGAAGGCTTTTGACCATAGGTGTGATATGGTCACAGCCAAGGTCAAAGTCTTTTACCCAGAAATAGACGGAAATGGGTGGCTCCTTTGAGCAGCTCTATACTTGGAAATTCTCCTCAGTCTTTCCTCTGTTGCGTTTTTTTTTTAAACTTTATTTTATTTTTTTTAATTGCCAAGATTCTCATTGACTCTTAGGTTTTGCTCACTAGACATGTGACAGTGATGTGTCTCACATTTCCACATGTGCTGATCTCCAGATCTAGTCAACCATCTAATCAATATCTACTCTAGTTTTTCAAACTAATTTCAGATCAGTATGTCCAAATAAATTCATACATACATATATGAAATATGGCCCCCTTTTAGATAAGCTCCTTTTCTATCATCTATTCATCATCTCTATCAACCAAAGATTATAAGCCAGAAACCAAGAGTCCTTCTAGATACTTTCCTTGTGTTGCCAGTTATATGCAACCCATCACCAAATTTGCTTCAAGTAATGGTTTTCATATTAGTCTCTACTCTTTACTGTCTCCATGACCTACAAAAGCTTCTTCTGCAAGTCTTTGGATGGCTTTAAACCACATACTTTCAGAATTGCATTGCCCATCATGTAGCCTTACATCCTCAGTGCTACAGAAAATAGAAGAAACAACAACTGATGGAAGTACTTTATATAAACAAGAGATCTTTTTGTTTTCAAAAGGTAATGGTATTTATTTTAAACTAAATGTCTGAGTAATAAGAATATGTTATGTCCTGATGATTCACCTACTGAGGCAGGAGCTGTGCAGTGTCAGAGTTCACAGAGGATTCTAACTCATCTTCTAAAGTTGGAAAAATAGCAGGGCACAGAGACCTAATTTTTCTTCTTCCTTTTCTACAGTGTCCAAGACACTTAGTATATTGTGAAAAAGGTTCTTAAAAATCTTACTAGCTGTGATTAATATCTTTAAATCCGATATTATCAGAATACTTGTCTTCACATAGGGTGGCAAAAGAGCCATGCTAAGTTTCTCCCCTGGGAAATATTGTCTGTAGTTCCCAAAACCACATTTTTTTTTTATTTTTTTTTAAAGATTTTATTTATTTATTTGTCATAGAGAGAGAAGCGAGAGTGAGCACAGGCAGAGGCAGAGGGAGAAGCAGGCTCCCTGCCAAGCAAGGAGCCTGAGGTGGGACTCGATCCCAGGACGCTGGGATCATGACCTGAGCCGAAGGCAGCTGCTTAACCAACTGAGCCACCCAGGCGTCCCTCCCAAAACCACATTTGCCAAAAATGTATTTGTGGTTGATCAGCAGACCCTATTTTAGGTTCTGAAAGGAAGAAAGTTCCGTGATCAATCAGTGGGTGTTTGCCCGACCCTGTGGAAAAATTTTTTCTCTCTCTTATACTGTAACAGTCTAATTCTACCCACAGTTAATTGGCATTTCATAATACAATTAAAATTGAAAGAAATTGAAGCCTCTTATACTGTTGATCTGAAGAGGGATGTTATTCAATGATATTTTGCTGTGAATGGGAAATAAAACGAATTCATGGTGATCAGTTCAGAATGGGAAAATTAGTTAACATTTGAAGGAAAGTTCTACATCTCGCACAAAATAACCTGGTTTATTATAAAACTAAATGTCTTTCTTGTTGAATTGAGCTCTCTGAATAGGTATCTCCAGAGCCTTTTCAATTGCCAGAACTGCAACTCATAAACATTCATTAATAGAATACACTGGGTAATATTTTTCCCTTTTCCAAAACACTGCAGTTTCTGTAAAAAAACATTTTTCCATATCAGAAAGATAAATCCTAATACTCTAAGCAATTAAGAAGAGTAGAGAAACACAGGTTTCAAATGGTATCTCTATTTACCAACTGGTAGAGAAGTAATACAAGAGCTTTGTGAGGAGTTTGTAGCATTTTTAGTCTCTCAGGATAAAGAAGAGCAGACTGGAAATTGTTGCCCCCCCCTTTACCATTTTATTTTTTTTTTTAATTTTTTAAAAGATTTTATTTATTCATTTGACAGAGATCACAAGTAGGCAGAGAGGCAGGCAGAGAGAGAGGGAGAAGCAGGCACCCCGCTGAACAGAGAGCCCAATGCAGGGCTTGATCCCAGGACCCTGGGATCATGACCTGAGCCGAAGGCAGTGGCTTAACCCACTGAGCCACCCAGGCGCCCCCCGCTTTACCATTTTAATTCCACTTTTGTCTTTCTGATCAAAACTAAATCTAGAACTGTGAATTCCTATACATTAGAAATGTTGACTTACTATTAAACTTCTGTGAAGAAACCTGCTCATGCTTCATTGCTGTTGAAAGCTTTCAAAGTAATTGTAGTTTCAGAAAGAGAACCACTTGACTATGGCAAAGAGAGGGTTTGGTTATTTGTGGCTTAATGCTAGCCTTTTATAAGTCTTCCACAGATACAGGAAATTTGGAGACAGCTAGACTGAGTGTGGTTCCATAGCCCGCTTCAGTGCTTTCCAGACTGGGTTCACACAATGGGAGATAGTCTGCAAAATAGAACTTTCATGAGATTAAGAGTCTCACTGAAGAGCAAAAGCTTTACAAACAGCAGACAGGGGCCTAGAACCTGCTGCTGTGAAACACAGTCCTCAAGTTTTCCTACTCTTCCTTGTTAACAGATACCACTCACTCTCTGATTTAGCAAATAGTGATAAGCGTTGGTGTGTGGCACTTTTCTAAATGCAACGGATATGGCAATGAAGAAAGCTCCTAAAACCCCTGTGTTCTTGATGCTTGCATTCTGAACAAGGGAGAAGTAAAGTAGGTAGTGTAAGTTGTGTAAATTGGTTGGTATAAGTTCTGGTACATAATAGTATGCACTAAAAAGAAAAATCTGATTAATCAAGAAAGGGTTGAAAGTTTGAGGCAATGAAATTTTAAACAGAGTATTCACAGAAAGCCCCAGGGGGAAAAATTGGCATTCAAATAAAGACTTGAAGTCAGTGATGAACAAGCTTTGGGAACAATTGTAAAATAGAGTCTGGGCAGAGGGAAAAGGAAATACAGAGCCTCTGAGACAAGGATGCGCCTGATAAATATCACGAAGAGCAAGAAGCCCGGTGTCGCTAGGGATCTGGTCAGAGATGGAAATGGAAGAACTTTCTCATAGAGTCTCGTCGAAGGACATTCTCTGTACTCAGAGTATGAGGAGACGCTATAGGAATATGTACTCTGAACAGAGAATGACATGATCTGACTGTTTTATTTTTATTTTTTTTTAAAGATTTTTATTTATTTATTTGACAGACATAGATCACAATAACCAGAGAGGCAGGCAGAGAGAGAGGAGGAAGCAGGCTCCCTGCTGAGCAGAGAGCCCGATGCGGGGCTCGATCCCAGGACCCTGGGATCATGACCTGAGCCGAAGGCAGAGGCTTTAATCCACTGAACCACCCAGGCGCCCCTGATCTGACTGTTTTAATGTGATAATTCCACACTCTGTCTATAGTTTTAAAATAGACTCAGGAGAGACAAGGGGGAAAAAAAAAACCCAGAATGCCTAGGTTGGAAGTAATTAAAAGAAATTGGTTTGACTGGCTTGTTGAGATTGGGAAGAGGGGAAGTGGCAAGGAGAAATTGAACACTGGATACGTTTTAAACAGAATTTGTTGAATCATTGAATGTGGAAGATGAAATAAAGAAAGGAGAAAGAATGGCTTCAAGATTTCTGATTAATATCTGGAAAGATGGAGTTGCTATGAATTGAGACGGAAAGACTGTAGAAAGAGTAAATTTAGGGTAGCAGAACAGCAATCCAGATTTGTACAGGTTCAATTTGAAATGCCTCTTCAACTTGAAGAGGAGCTATTAATCCGAATTTGGATACACGTGTTTGGCATTCGAGAGAGAGTATAGGCTAGAAATATAATGTGTAAGTTGTGCTAAGGTTAGTAGTGTCCCCCCTGAAATTCACATTCTTCCTGGAGTCTCAGGATAGGACCTTATTTGGAAATAGGGTCATTGTAGATACAGTTAATATGTGGTCCTATTGAAGAAGAGTGGACTCTTCATCTACTACAACTTGCATCCTTATGAGGAGAAAAAGATACAGAAGCACAAAAAGAATGCCATGTTACACAGGGGCAGAGACTGAGTGATGCATCTCTGAACCAAGGAACGCTAAGGATTGTCTGCAACACTAAAGTGAAGGGAAAGGCATGGAACAGATTTTCCCCTAGAGTCTCCAGACAGAGAGGCCCTGCCAACATTTTGATTTCAAACTTCTAGCTTGCAGACCTGTGAGAAAATAAATTTCTGTTGTTTCAAGCTACCTAATTTATGGTACTTTATTATAGAAGCCCTGGAAACTAATACATAAGTCATCAGTGCACAACAGTTATTTAAAGTCAAGAGACTAGATGAAATTCCCCAAGGAAGTAAATGCAGTTAGAAAAAAAGGTGAAGTCCAATGTCTGAACCGTGGGTAACACTAGCTTTTAGAAGTCAGGGCAATGAGGAGAAGAGGTAGCCAGTGAATTAGGAGAAAACAAAGCAGAAGTGGGATCCTGGAATTCATATGGAGAAAGTCTATCAAGAAGAAAGAAATGTGTTAAATGCTGCAACTGAATAAAGTAAAATGAAAATTAAGAATTGATCATTTAGTGATGTAGAAGTCGCTGGTAACCTTGACACTTGAATTAAGTTATCATGAGAATTACCTTGACATAATTGTTTTTAAATTTCCAAAGATAATGATTTATACAAGCTGATATAATTTCCAAGTAGAGAGCTAACTGGCAGAGATGATAAGATGGGAAATTCAAGATGTGGTGATATTTTCATTAAAAAGCAAACTTAATTCAAGATGAGGAATCCATAACTGACTATAGCAATCACAAAAAAGGAGTTGAGAAAATACCCTAAAAAATCTTTCACCATTTCATAAATTTGTATCCTAAAGGGAAATTATCTATTATTTTGGCTGCTCCACTTCCCTTTTTTGTTATAAAATAGAGGAGGAAAAAAAAGGAGAAAAACAACAAGAGCCACAAATACAAAAGAAGGCAAGAAAGTGACCCTCATAGGGGACCATTCTCTTTGTTGTCCCCATGTGAGAACTGTCGATGATACAAAGCAGAACACCAATGAGACATCTTTGTCAACAGCACTGATGTTCCTCACTGTAATTCTCTGCTTTGAAACCAATCTGCAATTCTCCTGACACCAGTTTTCAATTTATGACCCTGGGTGGGCTGGTCTCTGAGGAAGGTCAGCCTATATATGCAGCAGCTGAAATAACTAGTTGGGGCTAGTTAATGAAACTGAGAATGTCATGGGCTGGTTAATATTCATATATTTGAAGGGAGCATCTCTGTTTAACCTGAGGGCTATATTTCATTAGATTTATGCACTGTAATGCAATACCTGAACACTGAATGAAACTGGTATTGTTTTGTTAAATACTTGCAGTTTTCATTTATGCTTCAGATGAAAATCTGTCCATTTCTGGCATATGTAAACCTGTTTTCTCAGCTACTAAAATTTTCCTTATTGTGGTTACTGTATCCTAATGCAGTAACATAGATAATTCACTTGGATATTAGAGCAGGACTTTTTTTTAAAGTCTTAGGCAGTTGTAACAATGAAAGTAATGACTGCAACAGGGTCTACAGACATATATTTGTGCCAGAGACATGCAGAATGACAGGGGCAACCCATGTATCCAGGAGAGAAAAATTCACGTTAGCGGAGGATGCAACACATATTGTAGGTTAATGTAAATGAGGAATGCTGTCATTGCTATTTTGTTGGACAGAGAGATACTGAATATCTTTGTAAGCAGGAAGAGTCCATAGGCTGGACCTCAAATTTGGATTACACTAGAATCAAGTAAAGATCCTATTAAGAGATACAGATTTTGGGAGGTCTGGGTAGCTCAGTTGGTTAAGCATCTGTCTTCTGCTCAGGTCTTCCTGGGGTCCTGGAATCAAGTTCTGCATCAAGCTCCTTGCTCAGTGGGGAGCCTGCTTCTCCCTCTGCCTGCTGCTCCCCCTGGTTGCGTGCTTTCATTCTCTCTCTCTGACAAGTAAATAAATAAAATCTTAAAAACAAAAACAAAAAGACACCAAAGGCTAAAGCCCTCCAAGACTCTAGGTCCACTAAATTAGAATATACAGCAGTAGATCTTACGTATCTATACCAGAAGTAAAATGGTACAGACAATAAGATCCTTCAGGAAACATGAAGTAGTTCTGGAAGTAAACTGTCAATGTTTTCCACCTGGGTCTACTATGTTTAATAGACACTATTATGGTTATTATTTCACCTTTCTTGTTGAAAATTGGAAAGATTACAGAGTCCTTCATGTGAATCCTGTCACTTTTTGAGGTAGAGAAAAATGTGGGGGAGTTAAAGAATAGGTCACAAAACTGTCATTCCTAGAGATGCCATGCACACACACACATATCCTTCAAAGGTTCCATTACAAAGTACAATTTGGAAACATTGAACATATACAACCTGACAAACACTTTGATAATCCAAATTACATTAATTCATTTCAGATTAGGCAGAGTACTACAATTTAAAAAATCAGTTTATCAGTTCACCTCTGTTTAAACTAGCATTTCTAATATTTGTCCGTGGAATCATCATTTTTTCTGCATATCTTGAGCACAGTTTGGAAAATGCCATCTTTGGTGGAATTTCTGTTCTATTAACTTGCTTTAACATTTGACTTTTGATTCATGAATTCACCTTATCTTTGTTAGTTTTTAGAGTAAATGTGTCCATTTGAATATACTACACCAGGTGCCTCCAACTTAAATGCACAATGCATACAGTGTTCAAGGAAGTAAAGTAAAAGGTGTAAAAGGAGCTGGCCGCCAGTCCATAGGCAGTGGTGGTGTGTATGGGCAAAGGGAGAGTTTCTTATTTGTCTACAGGTACCTAGTCTTTTTCTAATAACACCAATGCCTGCCCTTCCTCCCTCTCTTCTTCCCTCCCTTTCTTCTCCCTCCCTCCCTTCCTTTCCTTCCTTACCTATACGTCTCTCTGTTTATCTATCTACTTACCTACCTATCTTGAGAAAGAGAGAATTTACTGACACAACTCAGGCTATGGGCCTTCATTTTCAAACACTATTTTTTTTTTTTGTTTTTATTTAAAATCAATTTAATTAACATATAGTGTACTATTAGTTTCAGAGGTAGAGTTCAGTGATTCATCAGTTGCATATAACACCCAGTGCTCATTACATCAAATGCCCTCCTTAATGCCCATCACCCAGTTATCCTATCCCCCCACCCACCTCTCCTCTAGCAACCCTCAGTTTGTTTCCTATGGTTAGTCTCTAATGTCAAAACCTATTTTTTTAAAGATTTTATTTATTTATTTGACAGACAGAGATCACAAGTAGGCAGAGAAAGCAGGCAGAGAGAGAGAGGAGGAAGCAGGCTCCCTGCTGAGCAGAGAGCCCAATGCGGGGCTCGATCCCAGAACCCTGGGATCATGACCTGAGCCGAAGGCAGAGGCTTTAACCCACTGAGCCACCCAGGCGCCCCACGTCAAAACCTATTTTAAATCAATCTTGTCATCAAGGCTAAGAATTCCAATGTTTTTCTTAATAGAATTCAATTACTTGTTTATTAGCAATTTTCATGTAAGAAGAAAGATGACCAATATTGTAAATAATGGGTAAGCCATAAAGATCCATCCTAACTACATTACATGGCAAAACGATTTTTATATTTTATGTTTACTTAATATAGTAATACTGATATATGCTGATATATCCAAAATGTCTACTTCCTTATGGGAAAACAGAGAATAAGCAAGGTAAAGAAAACTTTCAAAACCTGAGGCTATAAGATTATGTACTCAAGCCCCCCCCATAATTAAAATGTGCTCATTTGATCCCTATAGACAGTAAGTGTAACAAACTCAAATAAGATGTCTCTAAAACTTATGCAGATCTAAGATGTCTCTAGAACTTATGCAGATCTAAAGAAAGATCTGCTTTAATTTCTTCCAATGTTTAAATATTTAAATAACAGGTCTTACCTAAATAGAAAGTAGAAGCTAAACCAAGAGCCAGAGTAATTAGTACCTTCTGATACTTAGAGGTCATACGGCAAGGAAACAGTAGACACTTGAGAAGTGAGGAAAAAAATACATATAAAGATAAATAAACATATCTGTTAACTGTGTTTAGAGGGTGTAAAGAGAGGGGAGTTAGGGAAAAAATAAAAGGTAGCAGCTGTGGCAAGCTTTCCTACATGGGGAAAATGGCTATAGGAGGTAAAGTGTCACAAAAATAATTAGAAGACAAAAATCCTTCTTCTGTGCAATGGAGCATGTCTACCCTTTCTGGCCCCCCTGAGAGTAAGAAAAGTCAATCCACCTGCACTCCATTTGTTTTGAGATTTTTTGGTGCTTTATTTTCAAAATGTAACATTCCATTAGCGCATGCCTTTGAGAAATCAGTAGGACAGTTGAGAAGGAACTCTGCCTCTGAGAAAATGTGCCCATTCTGGCATTTACATTCTTGGGCCTCTAAGTGTCACATCTCATAGGTCAAGGTTTTAGCATTTTAGCCTAAACTGCATTATTCAGTGGGTAACACTGCATGCTGAAAGAAGCACTTAACTTTAAAAATGGTATCAGTTTGGTCAAAATTCTTGTAAAAATTTTAAAGACTTTTTTTCTAAAGAGCAATTTTAGATTCACAGCAAAATTAAGAGGATGTGCAAAAATTACTCATATACTTCCAACCCCCACATAGGCACAGCCTCTCCTATTAACATCCTCTACCCTCTACAACAGTACCTTTTTTTTTCTTTTAACCAAGGATGAACTTACATTGACACATCATAATCACCCAAAGTCCACAGTTTACAGTACCATTTACTCTTTGTGTTGTTTATTCATGAGTTATATAATGGCATGTACCCACCACTACAGTATCATGTAGAGTATTTTCACAGCCCTAACCATTTTCTGTGCTCCACCTAGTCCACTGATGTTTCTACTGTTTCTACTGTCTCTACACCTTTGCTTTTCTGAGAATATTAAGTAGTTGGAATCATACAATACATAACCTTTCCAACTGGCTTCATTCAGCAAGTAATATGCATTTGAATTTCCTCCATGTCTTTTCAGTTTCTTAGTTTTATAAGAAATTGCCAAACTGTCTTCAGACACAGCTGGACCATTTTGCATTCCTACCAGCAGAGAATGAGAGTTCCTGTTGCTCCATAACCTTGTAAGCATTTGATGTTGTCAGTGTTTCAGATTTTGGCCATACTAATAAGTGTGTAGTGGTATCATGTTGTTTTAATTTGTATTTCCCTGATGACATATGATGCAGAACATGTTGTCATGTGCTTATTTAGCATGTGTACATCTTTGGTGAGATGTCTGTTGAGGTCTTTGGTCCATTTTTAAATTAAGTTGTTTTTTTAATTGTTGAGTTTTTGAATTTCTCATTATATTTTAGATAATAGTCCTTTATCAGATGTATACTTCACATAGCAGAAGATGTTAATTTTTATGAAGTCCAGCTTATTTATATTTCTTTCATGGATCATGCCTTTGCTGTTGTATCAAAAACATAATTGTTATATAGAAGGCCACCTAGGTTTTCTCCTATGTTCTCTTCCAGGAGTTCTGCATGTTATAATTAGGTCTGTGATCCATTCTGAGTTAATTTTTATGAAGCATGTATTGTCTATGTCTAAAATCATTATTTTCATTGTGAATGTCCAGTTGTTCCAATACCATTTGTTGAAAAGATTATTTTCACTCCCATTTTAGTGTGTTTTCTCCTTTGTCAAACATTAGGCAATTATATTTATATGGTTTTATTTCTCAGCTCTCTATCCAGTTCCACTGATCTATTTGTCTAGTTTTCACCAATACAGCACTGTTCTGATTATGGTAGCTCTATGGTAGGTCTTGAAATCAAGATAGAATCAGTCCTCCAAATCTGTTTTCTCCTTCAATACTCTCTGGGCCAGTGTGAGCCTTTTCCTTCTTCATATAAACTAAAGAATCAGTTTGTGAATATTCACAAAACAGCTTTCTGGTGATTTTGATTGGGATTGCATCAAATCTATGATTACTTGGGAAGAACTGACATGCTGACAATAGTGAGTCTTCTTATCCATGAGCATGGGGTATTTCTCCATTTTATTTCTTTTATTTCTTTCATCAGAGTTTTGAATAGATCTTATAGATCTTTCCTCATATAGATCTTACTAGACTTTTACCTAAATATTTCATTTTGGAGGTTGCTAATGTAAGTGGTATTGCATTTTGAGTTTCAAATTCTACTTGTTAATTTTCAGTATCTATACTGATAGATATATAATGATAGACTTTTGTATATTATTAGACTTGTATCCTGAAATCTTGCTATAACTGCTTCTTTACTTTCAGGAGGTTTATTGTTTTTGTTGATTCTTTCCGATTTTCTACATAAATGATTATGGCATCTGTGAACAATGAGAATTGTATTTTTCCTATTCAATATACATACATTTTAGTTCTGTTTTTGACTTATTACATTATCTAGACCTTCTAGTAGGATATTGGAAAAAAGTGGTGAGAGGGGAAGCATTCTATAGTCCTATGATTAGGTCCAAGTATTTTAGTGAGTATATGTCTCTGGTCTGTGTACATCACAAATGTTTCCCAGGTTTTTTCTTCTCTCCTAAGGTGTGACAGGATGGCTAGAGTTGGGTGTATCCTTTTTCCCATGTGGAACACAAAAGCTGACTGATATTGGTTATTTTCTCTTCCCTGAGATCAGACTCATAAAAGAATCCAGCACGTAGTCTCTGGTTAACTAGATTCTCCTGAAGGTAGGTCTTGTTAAGAACAGAGCACTCTGCTGTGTTCCAAAATGGTTCTCTTTCCTCTCCTTCTGCCAAAGAAATGAGTGGATTTTTCTCTGATGTTTACTGTGGAAATCTGGTCAAGTTCCTGGGGGTAAGTCTCACACTATAATGGCAGCATCCCTATGACTGGGTCCCCTGAGAATTTTTAAATTTTTTTTTAAAAGATTTATTTATTTATTTATTTGACAGACAGAGATCACAAGTAGGCAGAGAGGCAGGCAGAGAGAGAGGAAGGGAAGCAGGCTCCCTGCTGAGCAGAGAGCCCGATGCGGGACTCGATCCCAGGACCCTGAGATCATGACCCGAGCCGAAGGCAGCGGCTTAACCCACTGAGCCACCCAGGTGCCCCCCCCCCCCCCCGAGAATTTTTAACTCAGTTGTCCACAATAAGTATGCAGCAATTTGTCATTACAGTTCAGGTTTTCCTACCCAACACTTGTTTCTATGGTGGTTTATATCTGTGGCTCTGTATTCACCTGCCTGTCTCCAATCTTGAAGGCAGCAGTCTGCCTTGTGTTCTCCCCGCTCTTATGGACTGAGGAAGAGTTGTTGATTTTTCAGTCTATTCAGCTTTTTACTTGTTAGCATAAAGTGTCAACTTCTGAGCTCCTTACACATGGGACCAGAATCCCAAGCCCATTTGATTTCTTTTTAAATCAAGCACATATTCATAATAGACCCTTTGAAACATAACAAATTATTCTGGATGGGGAGAAGGATCTTGAGTCCTACAGTGGTATCTCACACATAAAATAATAAGCGTTGTGAAAAGATAAGCAAAATGTTGCATGGAAAAGACACTGACCTACAGGTAAATATGTGACACCACTGGTGCTCTGCAATGAAATAATGGTATATAAATAAGCATGATCAGACTGTTTTGGTAATATCTGATAGAGTTTAAGGTAAGTGAAATGGGTATAATTATGTCCATGGTCCCATACTTCCTGTATATACCAAGTCCCTCTCTCTCTTTTCTTGTTTTCCTTCTCCTAGGAAGTTTTGAAAGCTAAAATATCTGACATCCAGGTTTTTTTTAATGTCTGACAACTAAGCCATAAGATATAATAGAGAGAGTCATCAAAATATATTTTCTCCAGTAGTAAATGTTTTATGACACTAGTTCAACTGATAAGGGAAGCTACTCTGATCATTATAGATTATTTAGTCTTCTCCCTTCAATGTATCTCTTTAGTACACAAAAGGAGGCTATTTGGTGAAATTGGGTAAAGTACATGGATAAAGGAGACAAATAATAAAAATTGCCACTTTGGGATATCTCTATAATGTCCAAGAAGCAAAATTACTCCAATGCTTTCTTTGCACAAGAGTAGGTCTTCAAATACATTGTCCCAGTGTCTTATTCCATTCGGGCTGCTGTGATGAGTTACCATAGATCAAGTCATATAAACAACAGAAATTTATTTCTTACGGGTTTGGATGCTGGAATTCCACGGGCAGAATGCCAGTATGGTTGGCTTTTGTTGAGAGCCCTCTTCTGAGTTACAGACGTCTCCTTTTGTCCTCTTGTGGCAGAAAGGAAGCAAGCTAGCTTTCTGGCCTCTTCTAATTAGGACACTAATCCCATTCATTAGGGCTCCATCCTCCTGAGCTTATTAGTTCCTAAAGCTCCTCCTCTAAATATTATCATTATATTAGGGGTTAGGTATTTCAACATATGAATTTTGGTGGGAAACAAATTTGCAGTCCATAACACCCAGACAGACTAGGAAAGACTATGTGAATAGATAACCATGCTTACATTGAGAAGGTAATTGTACTTGTTTTGGCGTCTTCAGAGGTCTTTTTCAATAGTGTTTGAGCTTTTATCATATGATTAAACATTTTTGCCTCCTTTTGCTTCTAGCACACTAGGCCATGAACATTATCCTGGAAGAACAAGGTACCACAGGTAATAAAAGTAAGAACAAGAGCTTTTTTCTTATATCACTTATCTCTACCATAGTGAGAATTAAAACTATTGATTTATTTTCTGAGTTAACAGGAATTCTGATTATTGAAAATATTTGATTGAAAAATGTTGTCTCTGAAAATAGAGATTTCACACATCAAAGAGTAAATAGAAGTGATAATTTTAATAATGCATAAATATAAAGAAATTGTTGTGCTTTGTGAATTAGAAACAAGTATATATTACAATTTCATGTAAGGTCTCTCTCGGGTATAATCTGTAAGGAAGATCTGTAAATCCTTTGTCCAATAGCAGCCTGATTTTCATTTTACTTTTCTCTTTCTCTTTTTCCTTTTGTTAATGAACTCTTTGAAAAGGAAACAATGGGGAAGGAAAAGATAAAAGAAACTGCAGCTCCATCAATTTTCTCATTGCGTCTCATTAGCTAAGAGACCAATGTTAGTACCTTTGTGATTTTTGTATTATTGACTTTAGGATATTTTCAATTTGTGAAAATAAATTACTTCCCCCATTTCTCTTTGTTTCTTCTAAATAAAAGAATCCTATGGACCCAAGTATGGTAATGGGTTAACAATATTTAAGATACCTCTTACTGATATCCATAATAATGTTAGAGATTGGAAGAACAGTGTTAAATCACTTTGTAATCTGCCAGTTTTGCTATTTGTACTCTGTCTTAAGTTTTTAGATACATACATGTGCAGAACTGTTTAATCTTCATAAGGATTCATTCCCTTTAATAATAACCTTCATTATTTGTAATATTTTTAAACTGAACTACTATTTTAACTGATACTCATATAAATAACCAGCCTTTTTTGGCTAAGACTATATCTATTATAACTTATATACCTTCACTCTCTGTTCTTCTGTTATCGCATATTCTAGATGTGTATCTTTATTAACCGAAGGTAGTCAGATAACTTAAATTTCTAATCTGAGAATGATTATATTTTAGTGAGCAGCTTCTAACATTTATTGCACTTACTGATATATAGGCATACCTTAGAGATATTGTGGGTTCTATTCCATACCACCACAATACAGCAATATCACAACAAAGCAAGTCAGGTGAACTTTTTGGTTTCCCAGTGCATATAAAAGTTATGTTTATACTATAATATAGTCTATTATGTGGGCAATAGGATTATGTCTAAAAAAAAAAACAATGAATATATCTTAATTTAATAATATTTTATTGCTAAAAATGTTAACCATCACCTGAACTTCCAGCAAGTCATAGCCTTCTTACTGTGGAAGGGTCTTGCCATGATGGTAATGGCTGCTGATGGATCATGGTGGTGGTTGCTGAAGGCTGGGAGGCTGTGGCTCTTTCTTACAATAATACAACAGTAAATTTTGCCTCATCAATTAACTCTTTCTTTCACAAATTATTTGTCCATAGCATGTCATGCTGTTTGATAGCATTTTACCCACAGAATTTCCTTCAAAATTGGAATCAATCTTCTCAAAACGTGCTGCTGCTTTGTCAACTGAATTTATATAATGTTCTAAATCCTTTTTTGTCATTTCAACAGTCTTCACAGAATCTTTACCAGGAGTAGATTCCATCTCAAGAAACCACTTTATTTGCTCATCCATAAGAAGCGACTCCTCATCCATTAAGTTTCATTGTCAGATTTCAGCAAGTCACATCCTCAGACTCCATTTCTAACTCTTATTCTCTTGTGGCTATTTCCACCACATCTGCAGTTACTTCCTCTACTGAAGTCTTGAACACTTCAGAGTCACCCATAAGGGCTAGAATCAACTTCTTCTGGAGTCCTACTAATGCTCATATCTCGATCTCTTCTTGGGATTCGTATTCTTCATAGCATCTAGAATCCTTTCCAGAAGGTATTCAATTGACTTTGTCCAGATCAATCAGAAGAATTGTTATCTACAGCAGCTATAGCCTTACAAAATGTATTTCTTAAATAATAGGACTTAAAAGTCAAAAATACTCCTTGATCCAGGTGTTGAAGAATGGATGTTGTGTTAGCAAACATGAAAACAACATTAATCTCATTGTACATCTCCATCAGAGCTCTTGGATGACCAGGTGCATAGTACATAAGCAGTAATATTTTGAAAGGAGTCTTTTTTCCTGAGCAGTAGGTCTCAACAGTGGGTTTAAAATATTCAGTAAACCATCTGTAAACAGATGTGCTGTCATTCAGGCTTTGTTGTTCCATTTACAGAGCACAGACAGAGTAAATTTAGCATAATTCTTAAGAGCTGTAGGATTTTCAGAATGGTAAATGACCACTGGATTCAACTTAAAGTCATCAACCTCACTAACCCTTAAAAGGAGAGTCAGCCTGTCCTTTGAAGCTTTAAAGTTAGGCATTAACATATTCCTAGCTAGGAAAGTCCTAGATGGTTCTTATATTCTTATACAAGGTTGTTTTGTCTACATTGAAAATCTGCTATTTAATATGGCTATTTCCATTACTGAGCTTAACTTGATTTTCTGGATAAATTGTTGCCGCTTCTACATTAGCACTTGCAGCTTTGCCTTGCACTTTGATATTATGGAGATGACTTCCTTCCTTAAGCCCCATGAACCAACCCCTGCTAGCTTCATGCTTTCTGCAACTTCCTTGCCTCTCTCAGTCATCATAGAATTGAAGAGAGTTAAGGCCTTGCTCTGGATTAGTCTTGGGTCTAAAGGAATGTTATGGCTGATCTGATATTCTCTTTAGACCACTAAAACCTTCTCCATATCAGCAATAAAATCAGCTTTCTTATCATTTTTGTGTTCACTGGTGTAGTACTTCTAATTTTTTTCAAGAATTTTTCCTTTGTATTCATAACTTGACTGCTTGGTGCAGGAGTCCTAGCTTTTGATCTATCTCAGTTTTTAGCATTCCTTTCTCACTAAGCTTAATCATTGCTAGCTTTTGACTTAAAGTAAGATGTGTGTGAGTCTTCCTTTCACTTGAACACTTAGTGATCACTGCAGGGTTATTAATTGGCCTGATTTTAATATTGTTATATATTAGGATACAGGGAGGCCCAAAAGAGGGAGAGAGATGGGGAAACAGCTGGTTGGTGGAGCAATCACAATACACTCAATATTTATTTATACATTCACCATCTTATATGAGCATGATTCATCATACCCTAAAACAATTACAGTAGTAACATCAAAGATCACTAATCACAGATTACCATAACACATACAGGACTAATGAAAATGTTTGAAATATTGAAGTAAGTAACAAAGTGTGACATAGAGACATGAAATGAATAAATGCTATTAGAAAAATGGTGTCAATGGACTTTCTCAACACAGGGTTGCCACAAATATTTAATTTGTAATAAAACTCAGTATCTGAAAAGTGCGTAATGTGAAGCATAATAAAATAAGGTATGCCTGTATTTGGATTTGTTCAAACTAAGGTATCTTGCATCCTCTTATTTCCATTATGTTTTAGTTCTTTTATTCTCTTTTGTCTTTTATTGAATTTATCACATTTATCACATATTTATTTTGTTTTTATTTTCCAATAATATATAATTTTATATTCTATTTCTTCTATTTTAATGGTTGCCCTGAAGTTTTTAAAACCCATTTTTTCCTTTAAGAATGTTGAAAGGTTCACACACTTATTCCACCTTATCAAAATAAAGCTCTACATTTGCTAACCTGAAATACATTCCTGACAGAACTTCTACTTTTTACTATAAAATTGTTAAAGGTAAATGTGCACTCTCTAAGCAGCTACTGGATTCAGCCACCGTTAATCAGGTTTTCTGTTTCAGCACAAATCATTTCTAAAGAGTTCATGGCCTTTCTTCCATATCACATGATCCATATGCCAAGAATCAAAAATTTTCTCTTGGGAGACGTCTGCAAGATGGTGTATAGGAATATCCTGAACTCGCCTTCTCCCATGAACATACCTATCAACAGCTCCATATGGATCATTTCCCTCTAGAAAAGTTTTGAAAACTAGATAAATTGATTTTCCACAACAAAGGACAAAAAGACCACATCTGAAGAGGTAGGAAAGGCAGAGACGCAGTCTCACCAAAACCCCACCCCTGGCATGAAGACACACAATAGAAAGAGATCTCACCCATCTGACACTTCTTCCTGAAGGAAGAGGGGTTGGTGCCCCATATCACATGCCCCAATCTCTGGGAACTGCACTGGAGAGAACAGTCCCTACAACATCTGGCTTATAAAACCAACAGAGCTGATGTCCAAGGGACCCAACGTGCAAAAGGAAACTGAGATTTCCCTTTTAAAAGGCTCACTTATGGGGTGCCTGGGTGGCTCAGTGGGTTAAGCCGCTGCCTTCGGCTCAGGTCATGATCTCGGAGTCCTGGGATGGAGTCCCGCATCGGGCTCTCTGCTCAGCAGGGAGCCTGCTTCCTCTTGTCTCTGCCTGCCTCTCTGCCTGCTTGTGATCTCTCTCTGTCAAATAAATAAATAAAATCTTTAAAAAATAAAATAAAATAAAATAAAAGGCTCACTTACAGTCTCATTTCTCCCAAGACTCAATGAAAAAATGCCAGTCTGAAAAGCACTTGTGAAAAAGGTTAATTTCCTAATCTAAAAGCATGTGCTGGAGGGGTGGGGTAGAGTTGAAACTCCCTAGAGATGGAGGCACTGTTTTGTTTTGTTTTGTTTTTCCTAGGTAATAGTTTTAAACTCTCTACACAGCTTGCCAGCACAGATGGGTGAGCTGAGACATGGTACCCTCCTGACACTTTGCAGGCCATCATGGCACAACCGATTGTGTTGAAGCCCAAGATACTGGCAGTTGTAGAACTCCACCACTCCCTTTCTGAAACCATCAAGGTTTCCTTGCCCCCTACACTCTCTACCTGCCCAGCTAAAGCCAGGAGGTATATGAAATCCACACAAGGGACACCCCTTGATCACCTGACCCTGGTATTTAAGGGAGCTGATGTTCCCGAGCTCCATGGGAATGTAACAGTTGGTAAGACAGTTAGCAGGTGACCATCCGGGGGACACAAGCAGACAGCAGACAGAGATAACCCCAGCTTTTTCATGAAAATGGACCATTTACTTAGTCTGAAGTTTCAGCCTGAGGGATAGGCATCAGGTTTCCCACACATCTAGAGATTAAGGAAGTAGGCCCAGGGAATTTAAACAGAGAGACAGCGTGATTATACCTTGTTACAGCTTGACAAGACCTCCCAGAAAGGATATTATCCACTTGTCTGGAACACTGATTTTTGCAACTATTGCTCAGAGCATATCTTCAGATCTCCTAGTCTGGAGGTCAGCAGGTATTATTATTGTGGCCTCACCAGACTATATTTATTTGCCTACTTGGAAATCTGCTGTCCGAGAGTAAGACTTCCAAACAGCCTGAAACTAGATATTAAATGAGATTACTCCCCTTAGAACACTGACAGGCCTTGGCATACCCTCAACAATGGGGTCATATCAAGAATAAATAAAGTTTAGACAATCACAAATGTCTGAGAGAAAACCAAGAGCTAAGGCAAAGATGAATGAGAAGGTGAATGAGAAGTTTCATCTTCTAAACAGGGCTACCCCAGCTACCCCAGGGACATAGCTGTTTTGTCTCATACATAGAAATAAACACAGGCAGTCAGGAAAAATGAGGAAACAGAGGAATATTTTGCAAACAAAAAAACCAAGACAAAACATCAGAAAAATACCTTAATGATACAGAGATAAGCAACCTACTTGATAAGAATTGATAAGGATTGATAAGAATTGATAAGAATTCAAAATGATGGTCATAAAGATGTTCACCAAACTCAGGAGAATGAATACAGTGAGAACTTTAACAAAGGAAACATAAGAAAGTACCAAACAGAAGTCACAGGGCGACAGAATACAGTAACTAAATGGAAATATTATCCAGGGTGGTTCAATAGCAAACTGAATAAAGCAGACAAATGGATCAGCAAGCTAGAAGCCAAAGCAATGGAACTCACCCAAACAGAGCAAAAGGAGAAAAATTTTTTAAAAAATACAAATCACTGAAAGGACCAATAGCAAATTAAGTAGAACATTCACATTACAGGATTCTCAGACAGAGAACAGAAAAAGGGACAGGAAACTTATCTAAAGAAATACTGGCTGAAAATATCCCTAAGGTAGGGAAGGGACAGACATTCAGGTCCAAGAAGCCCAGAGAGTGCCAAATAAGGAGATCCACACCAAAATACAGTATAATCGAAAAGGCAAAAGTTAAAGATGAAGAGAAATCTCAAAAGCAGAAAGAGAAAAAATGAATTAAGTTCAAAGGAAAGGCTATCAGCAGACTTTTCAGCAGAAACTTTGCAGACTAGCATAAAGTGGCATGACATATTCAAAGTGTTAAGAAGAAAAAAACTTTACAAAGAATATTCTACGCAGCAAGGTTATCATTCAGAATTAAAGGAGAGATAGAATTTCCAGACAAGCTAAAATTAAAGTAGTTCATTACTATTAAACCAGGCTTACAAGAAATGTTAAAGGGACTTTTTAAACTGAATAGAAATGGTATTAATTAATACCAAGAAAACATATTACTGGAAAAAGTAAATATATAGTAAATGTAGTAGATTAACCACTTACAAAGCTACTAAGAAAGTTAAAAGGAAAAGTAATAAAATTAATTAGAACTACAGCAATTAAATAAGGGTACATAATTTAAAAGTGTAAAAATGATATCAAACATGAAACATGAGGGGAAAGAGTAAAAATGTATTTTAGGATGTGTTCAAATTTCAGTTGCTACCAAGTTAGCATAGATTGTTCTATGCATAGGATGATATATATGAACCTCACCATAACCACAAAGCAAAAACTTATTGTAAATACACCAAAGAACATGAGAAAGGAATCTAAACATAACACTAAAGGAATTCATCAAACCACAAGGCAAGAGAGAAAGAGAAAAAAGGAATAGAGAGGAACTGCAAATCAACCAGAAAACAATTAACAAAATGACAATAAATACATATCTATCAGCAATTACTTTAAATGTAAACAGATGAAATTCTCCAATCAAAAAAGACAGTGAACAAATGGGTAAAAAACCAAAAGCACACACATCCACACACAGATACATATATGCATATATGTACACATACACACATATATGTACACATACATAATGCCTATATGAGATTCACTTCAAAAGGAGGATGCAAACAAACTGAAAGTGAAAGAATGGGGGGAAAAAAGTGTTCCACACAAATGAAAACTATTGTTGCAATACTCATATCAGACAAAATAGACTTTAAAAAAAATGTAGTAAAAGACAAAGAGAAACAATACATGGTAATAAAGGGGTCAGTCCAACAAGAGATATAGCATTTATAAATATACAGAAGCACCAAAATATATAAAGGAAATACTAATAGACTTTCAAGGAAATTGATAGCAATACAGTACTATTAGGAGACTTTAATATCTTACTTGCATCAGTGGATAAATAATACAGACAGAAAAGCAATAGGGAAACATTAGCCTCAATGACACATTAGACCAGATGGAGATAATAGATATATACAAAACCTTCCATCCAAAGCAGCAGAATAAACATTCTTCTCAAGTGCATATGTAATATTCTCCAGGATAGATCATATATTAGGCCACAAAACAAGACTCAATAAATTTAAGAAGACTGAAATCATCTTTTCTGACTACAATGGTATGAAACTTGACATTAGTTATAGGGAAAAAACCAGAAATTAAAAAGCATTATTGAACAACTACTGGGTCATAAAAGAAATCAAAGGAGAATTTTTAAAAAATACCTAGAGACAAATAAAAGCAGAAACAATACACACCAAAATCTATGGGATGCTGCAAAAGTTGTTTTAAAAGGGAAGTTCATGGCAATACAGGACTGCCTCAAAAAAAAAAAAAAAAAAAAAAAAAAAAAAAAAAAACAAGAAAAATCTCAAACAATTAACTTTTATACCTAAAAGAATTAGAACAAATGAAGCCCAAAGTTAGTAGAGGAAGGAAAATATAAAGACCAGAGATGAAATAAATAATAAAGCCCAGAGATATACTAAATGAAATAAAAACTAAAAAGACAATAGAAAGGGTCAATGAAACTAAAAGCTGATTCTCTGAAGAGATAAATAAAATAGACAAAGCCTTAGCTAGACTTACAAAAAAAAAAAAAATCAGAAATAAAAGAGAAGTTACAATTGACACCACAGAAAGAGGAAGGGTCATGAGACTACTATGAATGATTATATGCCAACAAACTGGACAATCTGGAAGAAATGGATAAATTCCTATAAACTTAAAATCTTCTAAAACTGAATCACAATAAAATAGAAAATCTGAATAGACCAATTATTAATAAGAAGATTATATCAGTAATCAACCCCTCCCACTGCTCCCCAAAGTCCAGGACCAGACGATTTCTCTAGTGAATTCTACCAAACATTCAAAGATTTAATACCTATACTTCATAAACTCATCCAAAAAACTGAAGAGTAAGTAATAATTCCAAGTTCATTTTATGAAGCCAGAATTACCATGATACCAAAACCGGATGAGGACAACACCAAAAAGAAAATCACAGGCCAATATTATTGATAAAACATAGATGCAAAAGTCCTCAACAAGATATTAGCAAACCCAATTCAGCAGTATATTTAAAAAATACACCAAGATCAAGTGTGATTTATTCCAGGGATGCAAAGGTGGTTCAATATCTGCAAATCAAATGTGATACACCACATTAATAAAATGAAAGGTAAAAACCATATAATCATCTCAATAGCTGCAAAAAAACAACTGACAAAACCCAAAATCTATTTAGGATAAAAAACAAACAAACAAAAGACGTTCAATGTGATGCATATAAAGGGAATATACCACAACATAATGAAGACCATCTATGACAGACCAAGAGCTAATATCATACTTAGTGGTGGAAAGCTGTAAGCTTTTCCTCTAAGACCAGAACAAGACAAGAATGCCCATTGTCCCACTTTTATTCAACATAATATTGAAAATCCTAGCCACAGCAATTAGGCAAGAAAAGGAAATAGTAGAACTGCCACTATTTGCAGATAACATCATACTATATAGAGAAAACTCTAATGTCTCTACCAAAAACTACTGGAACTAATAAATGAATTCAGTAAAGTTCTAAGATACAAGATCAATATACAGCAATCTGTTGCATTTCTATACACTGATAACAAACTATCAGAGAAATCAAGAAAATAATCCCATTTATAATCACATTGAAAAGAATAAAATACCTAGGAAAAAATTTAGCAAAGCAGGTGAAAGACCTGTACTCTGAAAACCATAAGAACACTGATGAAAGAAATCGAAGAAGGCATAAATAAATGGAAAGATATTCTATACTCATGGATTGGAAGAATATTGTTTTTTTTTTTTTTTAGAAGAGTATTGTTAAAATGTCCATAGTAGCTATGAAAATTCCAATATCATTTTTCAAAGACTTGAACAAATATTTCTAAAAGTTATATGGAACAGGGGGTGCCTGGTTGGCTTAGTCAGAAAAGGTTGTGACCTTAATCTTGGAGTTGTGAGTTCAAGCTCCATATTGGGGGGTAGAGCTACTTAAAAAAAATAAATAAAATAGTGCAAATAATATGGGATAAGGATAAAAATTTTTTAAAAGTCACACAGAACTACAAAAGTCCCTAAATAGTCAAAATAATCCTGAGAAAGAATAAAGGTGGAGGTATCATGCTCCCTGATTTCAAACTATATTACAAAGCTATAGTAACCAAAATACTATGGCATTGACATAAAAAGAGATACAAAGAACAACAGAACAGAATAGAGAGCCCAGACATAAACCTAAGCATATATGGCTGATACTCTTATGACAAAAGAGGCAAGAAGACAAAACAAATCTCTTCAATAAATGGTATTGGGAAAACTGGACAGCTACTTGAAAAAGAATGAAAAAAAAAAAAAACTGGACCACCATCTTATACCATATATGAAAATTAACTCAAAACAGATTAAGGACTTGAATGTAAGACTTAAAACCATACAACTCCTAGAGGAAAATATAGGCCATAACTCCTTGATACTTAGCAAAGTTTTTGTTTTGTTTTGGATATAACTCCAAAAACAAAAGTGGAAATAAACAAATGAGATTCTATCACTCTAGAGCTTCTGCACAGCAAAGAAATCCATCAACAAAATGAAAAGTCAGTCTACTGAATGAGAAAGAGAAGATATTGCTTTCTGGTAGGGGGTTAATTTCCAAAATATATAAAGGATTCATACAGCACAATAACAAAAATCAAAGAATCCAATTAAAATATGGGCAGAGAATCTGAATAGACATTTTTCACAAGAAGACATACAGATGGTCAATAAGCACATGAAAAGATGCTCAGCATCACTAGTCATCAGGGAAATGCAAATCGAAACCACAATGAGATATCACTCTACCTGTCAGAATATCTATTATCAAAAAGACAAGTGATAACAAGTGTTGGCTAAGATATGGAAAAAAAGGAACACTCCTATACTGTTAGTGGGAATGTAAATTGGTACAGCTACTATGAAAAACAGTAGGGAGATTCCTCAAAAAATTAAAAATAAAACCATCATAAGATCCAGGAATTCCTCTACTGGTTATCTATCCAAAGAAAATGAAAATACTAATTTGAAAAATATATGCACCTTTATGTTTATTGCAACATTATTTAATATAGCGAAGATAAGGAAGAAAACCGTGTCCATTGATAGATGAATGGATAAAAAAGATGTGCTGCAAATATTCAAAGGAATTCTACTCAGCCATAAAAAAACAATGAAATCTACTGTTTGCAACAATATGCACAAACCTTGAAGTTATTTTGCTAGGTGGAATAAGTCAGAGAAGGACAAAGGTAACATGATTTCACTTACATGTGGAATCTAAGAAACAGAACAAACAAAACAAAACCCAGACTATTAGTAACAGAGAACAGAATTGTGGTTGTCAGGGAAGAGTTGGGGAATTAAATGAGTGAGGGGTGTCAAGTAGTACACACTTTCAACATTAGTAAATCATGGGGATACAATGTACAATGTATTCATTTTGTACGGGGACAGAGGAGGAGTAGACTTACCTTGGTAGTCATTTTACAATGTATACAGATATTGAATCTCCATACTGTAAACTGATGTTTTATGTCAATTACACCTCAATAAGAAAAGACATGAAATTATTTTTTTCTAATCCAATATTAATCATTTTCACATAGTCAATGTTAGTTTAGATTCACTACTATATTTAGCAATTTAGTTGTTCAATATTGCTTATAGCATTTCATTACCTCTGGGAGATTATTGTTCTTGAATTCAGTCACAGTTATTTTCAATAATAGCTCTGTAAGTGGCAAATCCTCACAGTTTTTTCTTTCTTTTTTTCCTCATGTAAATATTAGGAATTTTAGATCTGGTAGGGATTAGTAAACTTCTAATAAATTAATTATCCTTCATATAATAACAATAAACCATATATGAGATAAGAAACAAAACTACCACCTGACATCTAAAGAATAAATAAAAAACACTTTGGAGGGGAGTTGAAACTTGGAAGAAACTGGCATGAGTGAGATAAGGATGCATATTAAAATTCCTAGAGCAATAAAAACAACAGCGAAATAATAAAAAACAAGAAGTTATGGATGAAAAAATAATCAGTTAAAATGGAATTCTAAAACAGAAACTACTCAAATAATTTAAAAGAATGGGAAAGGTAAAAGACTGGCTAAAAATAAAGAAGATGAGGAAAAATAATAAAACAGTTGATTTAAAATTTTTCATATCAATTATAGCATTAAATGTTACTATATTAAATACCTCTATTAAGAGGCAGAGATTATTAGAAATAATTAGAAATTATTATCAGAAAGCATTTAGTCAAACATAGAGAGATCTTCCATACTGATATATGATCAATTCATTAAGAAAATATGTCAGTTATTAATATCCATGGGTAGAACAGAATTTCAGCACATGTAAAGCAACACTGACTGAAAGTAGAAACTTACAAGCCCAATGCAAGAAAATTTTTCAATAGTAAGAAATTTTAACATTGCTCTCTCAACAACTGATGGAACAACTAGACCCTGATACATGTTAGTAAAGACACAAAATAACTGAACAACATTATCTACTAACTTAGGTAATTATGTCTCAAAAAACCCTGTTATCATACAAAGGATATCTTCTAAGCACAAGCAAATTAATGAAGCAATTGTTAACAACATGCTGTGTAAGAAACCAAATATTTAGAAATTAATCAACAAAGTTATAAAAAATGTGTCAAAGCAGAAATCACAAACAAATTAGAACACACTTTATTTTTTTATTTTTTTATTTATTTTTTTAATTTTTTTATTTTTTTCAGCATAACAGTATTCATTATTTTTGCACCACACCCAGTGCTCCATGTAATCCGTGCCCTCTACAATACCCACCACCTGGTGCCCCCAACCTCCCACCCCCCACCCCTTCAACATTCTCAGATCGTTTTTCAGAGTCCATAGTCTCTCATGGTTCACCTCCCCTTCCAATTTCCCTCAACTCCCTTCTCCTCTCCATCTCCCCTTGTCCTCCATGCTATTTGTTATGCTCCACAAATAAGTGAAACCATATGATAATTGACTCTCTCTGCTTGACTTATTTCACTCAGCATAATCTCTTCCAGTCCCGTCCATGTTGCTACAAAACTTGGGGATTCATCCTTTCTTATTTTCTTTTTTTTTTTTTTTACAGCTTTATAAACATATATTTTTATCCCCAGGGGTACAGGTCTGCGAATCGTCAGGTTTACACACTTCACAACACTCACCATAGCACATACCCTCCCCGATATCCATAACCCCACCCCCTCTCCCAACCCCCTCCCCCCATCAACCCTCAGTTTGTTTTGTGAATTAAGAGTCACTTATGGTTTGTCTCCCTCCCAATCCCATCTTGTTTCATTTACTCTTCTCCTACCCCTTCGACCCCCCATGTTGCATCTCCTCTCCCTCATATCAGGGAGATCATATGATAGTTGTCTTTCTCCGATTGACTTATTTCGCTAAGCATGATACCCTCTAGTTCCATCCACGTCGTCGCAAATGGCAAGATTTCATTTCTTTTGATGGCTGCATAGTATTCCATTGTGTATATATACCACATCTTCTTTATCCATTCGTCTGTAGATGGACATCTAGGTTCTTTCCATAGTTTGGCTATTGTAGACATTGCTGCTATAAACATTCGGGTGCACGTGCCCCTTCGGATCACTACGTTTGTATCTTTAGGGTAAATACCCAGCAGTGCAATTGCAGGGTCATAGGGTAGTTCTATTTTCAACATTTTGAGGAACCTCCATGCTGTTTTCCAGAGGGGTTGCACCAGCTTGCATTCCCACCAACAGTGTAGGAGGGTTCCCCTTTCTCCGCATCCTCGCCAGCATCTGTCATTTCCTGACTTGTTCATTTTAGCCATTCTGACTGGTGTGAGGTGATATCTCATGGTGGTTTTGATTTGTATTTCCCTGATGCCGAGTGATATGGAGCACTTTTTCATGTGTCTGTTGGCCATCTGGATGTCTTCTTTGCAGAAATGTCTGTTCATGTCCTCTGCCCATTTCTTGATTGGATTCTTTGTTCTTTGGGTGTTGAGTTTGCTAAGTTCTTTATAGATTTTGGACACTAGCCCTTTATCTGATATGTCATTTGCAAATATCTTCTCCCATTCTGTCAGTTGTCTTTTGGTTTTGTTCACTGTTTCCTTTGCTGTGCAAAAGCTTTTGATCTTGATAAAATCCCAAAAGTTCATTTTTGCCCTTGCTTCCCTTGCCTTTGGTGATGTTCCTAGGAAGATGTTGCTGCGGCTGACGTCGAAGAGGTTGCTGCCTGTGTTCTCCTCGAGGATTTTGATGGATTCCTTTCTCACATTGAGATCCTTCATCCATTTTGAGTCTATTTTCGTGTGTGGTGTAAGGAAATGATCCAATTTCATTTTTCTGCATGTGGCTGTCCAAATTTCCCAAGACCATTTATTGAAGAGGCTGTCTTTGTTCCATTGGACATTCTTTCCTGCTTTGTCGAAGATGAGTTGACCATAGAGTTGAGGGTCCATTTCTGGGCTCTCTATTCTGTTCCATTGATCTATGTGTCTGTTTTTGTGCCAGTACCATGCTGTCTTGATGATGACCGCTTTGTAATAGAGCTTGAAGTCCGGAATTGTGATGCCACCAACTTTGGCTTTCTTTTTCAATATTCCTTTGGCTATTCGAGGTCTTTTCTGGTTCCATATAAATTTGAGGATTATTTGTTCCATTTCTTTGAAAAAAATGGATGGTACTTTGATAGGAATTGCATTAAATGTGTAGATTGCTTTAGGTAGCATAGACATTTTCACAATATTTATTCTTCCAATCCAGGAGCATGGAACATTTTTCCATTTCTTTGTGTCTTCCTCAATTTCTTTCATGAGTACTTTATAGTTTTCTGAGTATAGATTCTTAGTCTCTTTGGTTAGGTTTATTCCTAGGTATCTTATAGTTTTGGGTGCAATTGTAAATGGGATGGACTCCTTAATTGCTCTTTCTTCTGTCTTGTTGTTGGTGTAGAGAAATGCAACTGATTTCTGTGCATTGATTTTATATCCTGACACTTGACTGAATTCCTGTACAAGTTCTAGCAGTTTTGGAGTGGAGTCTTTTGGGTTTTCCACATAGAGTATCATATCATCTGCGAAGAGTGATAGTTTGACTTCTTCTTTGCCGATTTGGATGCCTTTAATTTCCTTTTGTTGTCTGATTGCTGAGGCTAGGACTTCTAGTACTATGTTGAATAGCAGTGGTGATAACGGACATCCCTGCCGTGTTCCTGACCTTAGCGGAAAAGCTTTCAGTTTTTCTCCATTGAGAATGATATTTGCGGTGGGTTTTTCATAGATGGCTTTGATAATATTGAGGTATGTGCCGTCTATCCCTACACTTTGAAGAGTTTTGATCAGGAAGGGATGCTGTACTTTGTCAAATGCTTTTTCAGCATCTATGGAGAGTATCATATGGTTCTTGTTCTTTCTTTTATTAATGTGTTGTATCACATTGATTGATTTGCGGATGTTGAACCAGCCTTGCAGCCCTGGAATAAATCCCACTTGGTCGTGGTGAATAATCCTTTTAACGTACTGTTGAATCCTATTGGCTAGTATTTTGGCGAGAATTTTTGCATCTGTGTTCATCAAGGATATTGGTCTGTAGTTCTCTTTTTTGTTGGGATCCTTGTCTGGTTTTGGGATCAAGGTGATGCTGGCCTCATAAAATGAGTTTGGAAGTTTTCCTTCTATTGCTATTTTTTGGAACAGTTTCAGGAGAATAGGAATTAGTTCTTCTTTAAATGTTTGGTAGAATTCCCCCGGGAAGCCATCTGGCCCTGGGCTTTTGTTTGTTTGGAGATTTTTGATGACTGTTTCAATCTCCTTACTGGTTATGGGTCTGTTCAGGCTTTCCATTTCTTCCTGGTTCAGTTGTGGTAGTTTATATGTCTCTAGGAATGCATCCATTTCTTCCAGATTGTCAAATTTGTTGGCGTAGAGTTGCTCATAGTATGTTCTTATAATTGTCTGTATTTCTTTGGTGTTCGTTGTGATCTCTCCTCTTTCATTCATGATTTTATTTATTTGGGTCCTCTCTCTTTTCTTTTTGATAAGTCTGGACAGGGGTTTATCAATCTTATTAATTCTTTCAAAGAACCAGCTCCTAGTTTCGTTGATTTGTTCTATTGTTTTTTTGGTTTCTATTTCATTGATTTCTGCTCTGATCTTTATGATTTCTCTTCTCCTGCTGGGTTTAGGGTTTCTTTCTTGTTCTTTCTCCAGCTCCTTTAGGTGTAGGGTTAGGTTGTGTACCTGAGACCTTTCTTGTTTCTTGAGAAAGGCTTGTACCGCTATATATTTTCCTCTCAGGACTGCCTTTGTTGTGTCCCACAGATTCTGAACTGTTGTGTTTTCATTATCATTTGTTTCCATAAATTTTTTCAATTCTTCTTTGATTTCCTGGTTGACCCATTCATTCTTTAGAAGGATGCTGTTTAGTCTCCATGTATTTGGGTTCTTTCCAAATTTCCTCTTGTGATTGAGTTCTAGCTTTAGAGCATTGTGGTCTGAAAATATGCAGGGAATGATCCCAATCTTTTGATACCGGTTGAGACTTGATTTAGGACCAAGAATGTGATCTATTCTGGAGAACGTTCCATGTGCACTAGAGAAGAATGTGTATTCTGTTGCTTTGGGATGAAATGTTCTGAATATATCTGTGATGTCCATCTGGTCCAGTGTGTCATTTAAGGCCTTGATTTCCTTGTTGATCTTTTGCTTGGATGATCTGTCCATTTCAGTGAGGGGAGTGTTAAAATCCCCTACTATGATTGTATTCTTGTCGATGTGTTTCTTTGATTTTGTTATTAATTGGTTTATATAGTTGGCTGCTCCCACGTTAGGGGCATAGATATTTAAAATTGTTAGATCTTCTTGTTGGACAGTTCCTTTGAGTATGATATAGTGTCCTTCCTCATCTCTTATTATAATCTTTGGCTTAAAATCTAATTGATCTGATATAAGGATTGCCACTCCTGCTTTCTTCTGATGTCCATTAGCATGGTAAATTCTTTTCCACCCCCTCACTTTAAACCTGGAGGTGTCTTCGGGTTTAAGATGAGTTTCTTGTAGGCAACATATAGATGGGTTTTGTTTTTTTATCCATTCTGATACCCTGTGTCTTTTGATTGGGGCATTTAGCCCATTAACATTCAGGGTAAGTATTGAGAGATATGAATTTAGTGCCATTGTATTGCCTGTAAGGTGACTGTTATTGTATATTGTCTCTGTTTCTTTCTGATCTACTACTTTTAGGGTCTCTCTTTGCTTAGAGGACCCCTTTCAATATTTCCTGTAGAGCTGGTTTGGTATTTGCAAATTCTTTCAGTTTTTGTTTGTCCTGGAAGCTTTTAATCTCTCCGTCTATTTTCAATGATAGCCTAGCTGGATATAGTATTCTTGGCTGCATGTTTTTCTCATTTAGTACTCTGAATATATCATGCCAGCTCTTTCTGGCCTGCCAGGTCTCTGTGGATAAGTCTGCTGCCAATCTAATATTTTTACCATTGTACGTTACAGACTTCTTTTCCCGGGCTGCTTTCAGGATCTTTTCTTTGTCACTAAGACTTGTCAATTTTACTATTAGGTGACGGGGTGTAGACCTATTCTTATTGATTTTGAGGGGGGTTCTCTGAACCTCCTGGATTTTGATGCTTGTTCCCTTTGCCATATTGGGGAAATTCTCTCCAATAATTCTCTCCAATATACCTTCTGCTCCCCTCTCTGTTTCCTCTTCTTCTGGAATCCCAATTATTCTAATGTTGTTTCGTCTTATGGTGTCACTTATCTCTCGAATTCTCCCCTCGTGGTCCAGTAGCTGTTTGTCCCTCTTTTGCTCAGCTTCTTTATTCTCTGTCATTTGGTCTTCTATATCGCTGATTCTTTCTTCTGCCTCATTTATCCTAGCAGTGAGAGCCTCCATTTTTGATTGCACCTCATTAATAGCTTTTTTGATTTCAACTTGGTTAGATTTTAGTTCTTTTATTTCTCCAGAAAGGGCTTTTATATCTCCCGAGAGGGTTGCTTTAATATCTTCCATGCCTTTTTCAAGCCCGGCTAGAACCTTGAGAATCGTCATTCTGAACTCTATATCTGACATATTACCAATGTCTGTATTGATTAGGTCCCTAGCCTTTGGTATTGCCTCTTGTTCTTTTTTTTGTTGTGAATTTTTCCGCCTTGTCATTTTGTCCAGATAAGAGTTTATGAAGGAGCAAGTAAAATACTAAAAGGGTGGCAACAACCCCAGGAAAATATGCTTTAGCCAAATCAGAAGAGATCCTGAATTGTGAGGGGGGAGAAAGGGGATAAAAAGGGGTTCAGAAAGAAAGAAAAAAAAAACTATTAAAAAAAAGAAAGCCGATAAAGAAAAAATATAAAAAGAGGAAAAAATATATATATATTAGATAAACTATTTAAAAAACGTTAAAAAAAAGAAAACGGTAAAAGTTAAAAAAAATTTAGCAGAAGAAGAGAAAAAGAAAAAAAATTGAAAAAGAAAAAAAATTAAATTAACTGCAAGGCTAAAAAATCATGGGGAGAAAGCCATGAGTTCTGTGCTTTGCTTTCTTCTCCTCTGGAATTCCGCCGCTCTCCTTGGTAGGTGAACTTGGTCCTGGCTGGGTTTCCCGTTGATCTTCTGGGGGAGGGGCCTGTTGTAGTGATTCTCAAGCGTCTTTGCCCCAGGCGGAGTTGCACCGCCCTTACCCGGGGCCACGCTGAGTCATCCGCTCGGGTTCGCTTTCGGGAGCTTTAGTTCCCTGAGCGCTTTCCGTAGAGTCCGGAGGACGGGAATAAAGATGGCGGCCTCCCGGTCTGGCCCGGAGGAGCCGAGAGCCCGGGGCCCCACTCCTCAGTGCGCCCTCAGAGAACCGCGCCAAATGACTCCCGTCACCCTGGCCTCCGGCCGCGCTCCGAGCTGACCTAGCCTGCGACCGGTTCAAGGCAACCCTGAGCTGAGAGTCACTCCTCGGCTCTGTCTCTGCAGCCGGCTTCCCCGTTCTAATACCGGTAAGCTCTGCGACACTGAGACACCCCCGATCCTTCTGCGACCCTGCGGGACCTGAGGCCGCGCTTACCCCGCCTGGGCTTCACCCCAGTTAAGCTTCTGGAGCGATGTCCCTCAGCGGAACAGACTTTTAAAAGTCCTGATTTTGCTCCCTTGCTCCGCCGCTCGCCGGGAGCCGGCCCCTCCCCCCGCGGTCGATCTTCCCGTCGCTTTGGATTCACTTCTCCGCCAGTCCTACCTTGCAGAAAGTGGTTGATTTTCTGTTTCTGGAATTGCTGTTCTTCTTCTCTTCAATCTCCCGTTGGATTTGTAGGTGTTTGCAATCTTTAGATAAGCTATTTAGCTGATCTCCAGTTACCCGAAGTAGTCTCAGCCTGCTACTTCTCCGCCATCTTGACTCCTCCCCTCCTATTTTTTTTTTAAAGATTTTATTTATTTATTTGACAGAGAGAGATCACAAGTAGATGGAGAGGCAGGCAGAGAGAGAGAGAGGGAAGCAGGCTCCCTGCTGAGCAGAGAGCCCAATGCGGGCCTCGATCCCACGACCCTGAGATCATGACCTGAGCCGAAGGCAGCGGCTTAACCCACTGAGCCACCCAGGCGGCCCAGAACACACTTTAAATAAAATAAAGTATGTGGACTGTATCCAACTTGTGCTGATAAAAAGAATATTTACCCCCAAAAAGTAACTGTGTGCAGTGACAGATATGTTAATTATCTTAGTTGTAGTAATAATTTCAAAATGTGTGTGTGTGTGTGTGTGTGTGTGTATAACATCATGATGTATGCCTTAGGGAAAAAAAAAAAAAGTATATGGAAATTTGTGAGATACAGCCAAAGCAGTACTTGGAGAAAAATATGTAGCTTTAAATATCTATAGAAAGGAAGAAAAGTTTGAAGCCAATAAATTAAGATTTCACTTCTAAAATCTAGAAGGATAGAGTAAACCTAAAGTAGAAAGAATGAAATGACAATAAGAGCTTAAATCAGTAATGCTGAAAACAAGTATACAACAGAGAAGCTTAACAAGAATGAGCTGGAGTGCTTGCTTCGGCAGCACATATATAAAAGAATGAGCTGGAAAAGTCTAGTAATTCTGAATTAAAAATAGAAATCATCACTGTCAGGAATAGTAGAGGGTGTTTACTGCAGATGCTACCTATATTTAAAGGATAATATTTTATATTTCAAAAAAATTTCAGTACCCACTCAGGATTAAACTGTTCGACAAACTAGGTACAGGGGCATAGAAGAGAATTTGCTCAGTCTGAGCCACAGCATCTAGGAAAAAAGAAAAAAAGAAAAAAAAACAACAAACCTACAACTATCTACAACCAAATTTATACTTAATGGTGAAATAATGAACATTTTTTTTCCCAAAAAACAAACAAAAAAAAACCCTAGTCAGGACGTTTATCAATACTTCTGTTCAACACTGTGCTGGAAAATTCAGATACTAAAATAATGTAAAATAAAGAAAGTTACAAGGAGTAGGAAGGTATTACAGATGGCATTATTATTTACTGCTGTGTGTGAACTCTTATTTGGCAGGTGTGTTGCTGTACTAAGACATTTTTAAATTCAGGGGTGCCTGGGTGGTTCAGTGGGTTAAAGCCTTTGCCTTAGGCTCAGATCATGATCTCAGGTCCTGGGATTGAGCCCCACATCGGGCTCTCTGCTCAGCAGGGTGCCTGCTTCCTCCTCTCTGCCTGCCTCTTTGCCTGTGATCTCTCTCTCTCTGTCAAATAAATAAATAAAACCTTTTTAAAAAAAGACATTTTTAAATTTAAGCTCAACTTCAGTGAGGGTTCAAGACTTCTTAGGTTTTGAATCTGTCTCTCCATTGGCTGTCATTTACTAATATAAGGGACCCTAGATTATCCCCTGCTGAGATTCAGTTCTTTATTTTAGGGATAGAGGTTCAAAGTCTTGATGTTTTTTTAAGGGAGAGATAAAACCAGGCACCAACAAGCTTCCTTGTGGTCTTCTATGGAAATGAACACGTTTTTAATCTCATGCGTTCTTTAGGGGCCTCAATTCTAAACACTTGACTCTTCTGGGTATAGAGCTTTGACTTGCATCACTATATACATGGTATACTCAAGTCCCTAAGTGTCCCAACCACATCTCAGGTAATTAGAAGTATTACCTCTAGGTCCTACTGGCTCTGAATTTGGCATCTGAAAATTTCTTCTTGTTGAGGACCTTTCCCTCCCATATGATCCTAGCAATGCACTGTAATTTTTGTTTTTGTTACTGTAATTGATGACCATTTTAGATGTTTACAGAGAGAATTTTCAAGCTATTTTTGTGTGTCATCTTACAAGAGCCAGAAATATTTTTGTTATAATAAATATATTTTAACATTTTTATTTTTAATAACACGTGGAAAATTGTCACAATACATTTAGTTAAGAATAAAATTGTATTATAGTATTATATATATCTGTAATATAGTCATGTAGCATAGCAACAAAAACAAAAGTGATCATTTTTATTGCTGTATTCAAGCATTATGTATTGAGTATATTCTATATTTACAGTTGGAAAAAGTTATTGAAATTAAAAAAAAGAAAAACTAGCATGAATATGTTGGAAAAATACAAACAGCTCTCCTAATACCTTGTAGAGTTAATCTACGAAAAATAGATTGAAGGGGTGCCTGAGTGGCTCAGTGGGTTAAAGCCTCTGCCTTCGGCTCAGGTCATGATCCCAGCATCCTGGGATTGAGCTCTGCATCCGGCTCTCTGTTCAGCAGGGACCCTGCATCCTCCTCTCTCTCTGCCTGCCTCTCTACCTACTTGTGATCTCTGTCTGTCAAATAAATAAATAAATGAAATCTTTAAAAAAACAGATTGAAGATGATTCTTTATAAAAGTCTAGGGTATATTTGAAAACTATTTCTCAAAGTTCATGCCGCTGAGATGTTTAATGCCAGAAATCGTGGGTTCAATTGCTTTCTACACACTGGTGAAACAATGAACCTAACAATCCATACCTGGGCATAGATCAACACTTGCCAACCCTAGAGAAATGAAGAAGTAACCTAAGAATTAAAAGCCCGAGTTATTATTCTTTTTTGTCAAAATACTACCACCACACACCCTATGCACAGGACTGTCACTACTAGAGGTAAGTGGCCTTCACCTTTTTCATTATCTTCCTTACCTTCTCAAGTACCAAACAATGACTAAGTCCAGCAGACTTGGCTTTCATGCAATGAAATTTGAGGTCACTCAGGAAAGGATTAACTTTACATTAAGTTACATCTAACTGATCACAAGATGGATTTAGTGAGTGATGAGGAGTTATGGAGAATACATGTACAATAAAGAAGGTGACAGGAAACTGAAAATATTACTGTAACTTATTAAGTATTGATTTTCACAGATTTCTTGATATTGCTTGACACAAACAAATGGTAGAGGTAAAGAAACTTGAAGATAAGAATGTGGATGCTGAGGTCAGAGTAAAGAATTACAGATTTGGACTCAGGTGTTATAATTAACTGTCTAGAGAAGAAAGCAAAAGCCACAAAATGACTATAGACAGGAGGTATGGGCAAGATGGATGAGAACATAAAATTAATTTTCAAAGAGTGTGGTTTCAAAGTTATAGAATTTTTAAAATAAGTCACTGTATTTCTCTTTTTCATTTCTTTGTTCCATCTATGGTTGAAATAGAATATTCCCAATATCTAATCTTTGACAAAATCTTACCATGGCAAGGACATAATAATTAGCATAAACTGAACAAACTCTTTCTTTATAAAGACTATGACTATATATGACTATGATTAGAAAGTCCTTTTGGTTGCCACTTACAGTCTATCAGTAACTAAAGATAGTTGATTATTTTTAAAATTCATTTCCTTCAATGCCCTTAAATTATACCATGATTACCTCTGTATTCTACTGTGGCAGTGTCTTTGTAACTAGTCTTTCATTTGTATCTCTGTATCAGGTTCAGCTTGAGTACTGCAGTTATGCTGACTTTCCCTGTTTCCATCCATCAACTTACGTTCTTATCCTTCAAGACCAAACACAAATGTTACAGACTTCATGGCAAACTCACTTCACAACCAAGCTCATATGTTTTGCTTAAAAACATTTAAATGTAGGATCTGTTGAGATCAAGATGCTTGAGTTAATAATCAGAAAACAACTGCAATAATAGATCTAGTATTTTTCACTTGAGGAGGAAGTCTATATATAAGACAAGCATTTGGAAGCAATTAGAATATGCCTGCTTGTTAGAAGTTGTGTGAAGCAGTAGATCCATCAGGCAGACATTAGTGTTCAGTAAATGTTAGAGCCATACCATTGTGTGAAACAGAAAGCCCAAACTCCTGAGCTGGCAAAAAAAAAAAAAAAAAAAAAAAAAAACCCTCTAATTTCCCAATTTAATTTCTGAACTTCCTCATTATCTTATTTTCATTGAATATCTGCACTGGTCCATTTAGGCTTTTCATTTCTAGAATCTTCTAGATTCAGAAGAGTGTGCATTTTCTTATGACATTACTTTTCTCAGGAATTTTCATCCTACTCCTCTCTGCTTATCTTAATTCTACTTATTATTTAAGAAGCAGTTAACATAAAGAAGAAGCAGTTTAGATATTGTTCTGGGAAGTCTTTCTAACTTCAACACAGTTTCTTTCAAAATAAAACAACAACATCATTGTCGTATTATAGAATTGGGCATTTAGAACCACAGACTCTCAGAATTAGATGATGAGAGAAAGAGATATGTAGATTAACCCGAGTTTACATAGCTTGCACAAAACGTTCGATACAAGCATATATCAAAACTTACACCAGAGATAAGATCTCTTCCACTTCCATTCCATTTTTAGGTATACTGAACTTGCCACTTTCCATCATAAATTAACTTTTCAAGTGGATAGGTTTTCCCTCCCAATCTCGGTTTTAATCATCTTAAATATCCAGTTCATGTTTTATATTCCTTTGTATTTAACACTGTACTTGGCAGAGTTACTTCTGCAAAGTTTATGTTCAGTGAACTTTTATTCATTTTATTAAAGACCCAAGGATCAATCTTAAATTTTAGGCTATATTTTATTATTGTATTTCCCCAACAATAACCCCTGAACCATCATTTCCTCATCGGATAAACTGGAAAAAAAATCTTGATCCCTCCTACTTGTTTTCCTTGTCACCTACTTATTTTCACTGTAGTAATTACTGTTTGGGAAGCTTTAAAAGTCTTGGCCAAAACCATTTCTGGAAGGTAAAGCATTTTTAGCTAAAAAGTGGAAAACAGATTTCGAATCTCATCTCTGTGTCAGCACATAGTATTTTAAAACGAATCTATTCAGTTTCCTTTTTTCTCATTTTGTCAAACATCAAGGACACTCACTGCAATTTCTTTTTCTCCTTATTTATTAGATTCATGCCTTTGCTGAATAGAGAAAAATAATTTTTAATGTCGATTTTAATACTGTGGCAAATGTATAGACTTATTGCTTATATTAATAGAAATAATTATATGACTTTAGGAAGTGTTTTCACTGTAGATTACTTTCAATATCTTGTATGAAATAGGTAAGGTAGGCATAATTAGTTCTATTTTACTGGTGAGAAAACGGAGGCTAATGAGATTCAATAACTTGTTCAGAAATCCTAGTAAGCAGAGATGGATTAGAACCTGGTTCTCTTGTCTCACTTCCCAGTTCTCTTCCTAGTACTTCATGGCCTGTCCCCAACTGGCGAATCAAGGCCCGTTTTGGCTGTGAAATGTAGATAGCCTGTCACTACTGCCAACGAGGCATATTGAGTGGGATGTACTGAATCTTTCGGTTGCATCAGGTTCTGCTGTGTACGTATGAATTTTGCCAGAATCAGCTTCTTTCATCAAGATGTTCATTTTCCAGAGATGAAATTTAATGGGATGAAATTTCATATAGTCCATGGTTAGTGGATAGGAAATAAAATAAAAATATTCTGTGTTGGATAACCTCCACAAAAAAAGATTGAGAAAATTCTTATGGTCACTACAGGAAGACCTCAACTTGTCAGAACTCAATTATTAAGAAATCTTGATTAATGGGAAAATGGGGAGAATTGGAATATATGACAGGAAAATAAGTGAGCAGGGCTGTGTGTGTGTGTGTGTGTGACATGAATTCTAATCTTTAATTATTTGTCTCTCAAAGAAGTTTCCCATTGATCTTAGGTATCTCATATCTTGGTTGGCTAGATCAATTGAATGTTATGGAAGCATTTGGGGAGGAATAGGAAGTACTGAATAATGATTTTCAAGTTTTTTGGCTTGGGACCTTGGGAGGATGGTGGAGACATTCATTAGATTTTTTGCTTGTTTGTTTTTTTCTTTTTGTAATTTAATTGGTAGGACAGGTGTTCATAGTGCAATTTTACAGGAAATAGAAGAGAGAAGGCAGTTATAGGAACCATTATAAATGACTGAATAGCTCAATTCACATGTAGGACTGGAAATGAGAAATTCTGGGATATCTTTCCCGATCTTTTCATTTTGCAAACTCAGACACCCTCTGTCACAGAGTAGGCAAAACCAAACTGGCATTCTGTCATATTCCCTTTTCTAATTCTTCTGATAAGATTTCTTCTAGCTCCCTATTTGTCTTTCTTCACCTGTCCCAGCCTACTACAGCAGGCTTTACAACTTCCCCAGCTTCTGCATTTTAATTATGAGGTGTTTGGTGGCTGCCATTCCTCTAAGGAACAAATGCCACAGGATATCCAACTGCTGAGTTAGAGCTCACATCACAGGCTGCTGACAGCAGCAAAACTTGGCAATGAAAAGATTCTTAGATCCTCTAGTTTCCAATCTTATCAAAAGTCATGTTTGTGTAGGCCTTGACTTTATTATTCAAGGATGGAAGGGAAGAGCAGTCAGATAGATGAGAACTTCTGTTGCTTTTCTCCCTCCGTGAAGTCTTTCCTAGTCTTCAGTTAGATGAAGGAACTGCTGACAACGTGGTCTGGCCTTTCTCCTTCCTTTCCCCCCATCTCCCTATTCTAAAAATGCGCTTTCCCCAGACATGTTCTTAATATATAATCCTCACTGATTTGTATAGTATCAAATCTCATTATGCATATGGGTTTTATCTGCAACAAAAATGCAATGCCAAGTTGGGGCTGCCTCTGTGATCACTTGACGTTTACTCATCTAATGCAAACTAAGTCCAGTGTTTGTCCAAGATAAACATCACTAAAAAGGCAAACCTGTAATTAAAACATTTTCTCAGGTATCGAAAAGTTGAGCAGAAATTAATAGTGCACAATATGTCATTTTAGAAGATCAGAACCATCTCTCTCCCAGGACAGCTATTAGGGCTCTATGGCTACTCTTCACCATGGGGTCTCAACTACCCCAAACACTGCCTAAATCCAAGAGCTGACTGAACCTGGAACTTAATATGTGTTTCCCCAATTTCTCTTGTATGCTACTATTCCTACTGGTACATAATATATAAAGGTAGCACAGTGCATTACGTCATGTCCACATAATACACATAACAAACAGAAAGTGAAAACTTGAAAACAAATTCTCAATTGTTTTAGCCTCAAAACAACTGAACACATTATTTAATTCTTATTGTACTAAAGGTTATTTTTCTAGTTTTAAAAAAAAATCCTCCTATTCTCTTCATTTGGCTTTAATTTGGAGAAAAGCACTAAGCCGTGGAGACAGGGAGTAGAGAAAGTTCCCAGTCAGAGTACTGGAAGAGAGGGCGGAAGCTTACAGTATCACTTAACCCCTAAGACTTTCAATGGGTCAGATCATAACCAAAATCTCTTTTAGCTACGATTACCTAAAACCTTAGGGTGGTCACTGTTGCTGTTTCTGTGTTGCAAATAAATTGAAAATAATGTTAAGAACTAAGAGTACCAGCTGTTCTACAAGTGTTAAGTGGCTTTCCCTGGTGAAGATTTAGGGGTGCTGGCTCCCATTCCTTGGGTTGTAGCTCACATGGGCTTTTTAGAAGTCAGAGGACTACATTCTTACATGGATATAATCTTAATCACTATGTTCTGTTGGGAGCATTAATAAATTCTTTAGTACTTGCCAGAAAACAGATAACCTGAGTGCTTCAGAAGATCATTTCTCTTTTTAAAGTAATGATATAATAAAGATACTTCTAAAATCATCAGTTACAAGCAAAACAAAACATAGGGAGCGTATTTTATTTGCTCACAAGTTTCCGAGACTATCACGGCTGAACTCATTATATTTAAAGCTCTTTGAGGAATTTTAAGCATAAAACATGTTCCATAAAACCAAATTCTATTCTAACTGTTTCAACCTCAGAGGTCGTGGCTGAGGCTTCCGTCCCCATAATCACTGCTATCCGGAGTGACACACCTGCTCCATGGAACTACAAGGCACAGTCTGTGTTGGGGAGAAACAAAAAAAAAGATAAAAAATAAAACAAAACAAAAACAGGGTAACAATTCTGGGATTCATAAATGCATGCTCATGATGACACCCTGCTACCAGAGACATAGACAGCAGAAATAACCCAGCTGGTATGACTTACTTTCCAAAGCCATAACCCTAATGCATCTCAGTGGGGGAAATGAAAAGAGATTTATTATTAGTTCTGAGCTAATGCTGATCAATGAGCAAAATGCCACAAGGCTGTGGCCAAGGCCATATATGCTGTCCAAGAAAGAATAAAAGGGAAGAATAAGGGAGAAAATGCCTGCCATATGTAAGAGAAATACAGGGGAGAATAAAACCTCTTTTGTTAGGAAACCATCCCTCATGACCAAGAGCAGTACTCTGCCATCTGCTCTTCGTATTGTGGTCTCACAATGCAAATGGCTGTCATGTACAACAAGCAAACAAAGCAATAGGAAAAGTGAACATTTCCAAGGTAATTTTCCTGATATCTAGCAAGTTGATCAACAATCTGCATGCCTCTATTTCACTGGGTATCTGAAAATCTTTGATCTATGAGGGCAATTCTCAGCAGAGCAACCTCCTATTGCTGAGAAGGAGAGACAGAGACTTTGGCCCTGAGGAAAGGTGGTGAGATGACACAAAATGACAGAGAAATATGGAGAAAAATGGCCAGTGAAAACCAGAAAAAAATGGCCACTGAAAGCCCACTGGAAATACATTTAATATATAGCATTTCCATTCACCTTGCTGTGAGATTGGGTTTGAATCTTAATTACCAGCTGCATTCCCCAAATATCCTTCTACCCATGGGGGAACTATTGTGGAAGATATTTAGCAGTGGAAATGCTAATGACAAGAGTAAATGTCTTGGGGAGCAGGAAATGTGATTGTCATGTGCAAATGCATGCTGCAGCAGGTTGCGTGGACAAATGAAAGGTTAGAATAAGGGAAGAGATGGCTTGTTCCCAAATCAAAGGTCAGGTTTGTAGGAGTGCTGAGTCTGAGAAGACAAGGAGAACCAGGAAGATGCTAAAGCCTGATTTAGGCAAATGATCAGGTGCCAGTGGAAACCTTGGGTTGCAGGGCAAAGCCTCCCAGGTCTTTGGAAGACCAGATCTGAGGAAGCAGAGGGGGTACCATAAAGACATGCAAGGACAGTAGCTAGAGTGGGTGTGTCCATTGTTATAATTTTCTATTTCCCTGCTGTTTTGTTGAATGTCTACCCTTAGCAAGACAAGCCAGAAGGCTGGTAGTCAATGTTAACTCAAAACAGCCATCCTGATAGCAAACATGGCTACAGTGAACAGATAGAGATAAACTCGGTATCCACCAGCAAAGGCAGACACATAGTGTAGTATTTTAAAACATAAAAGTTACTTGTTAATGCCCAACTTTAAATACACAAAGGATAGGGGTGCATGGGTGGCTCAGATGGTTAAATATTCAACTCTTGATTTTGGCTCAGGTCACGAGCTCAGGGTTGTGAGATGGAACCCAGAGTCAGGCTCTGCATTGAGCATGGAACCTGCTTAATATTCTCTCTCTCCTTCTCCCCTTGCTCATGCTCTCTATACATATACATACATACATACACACACACACATACAGAAGGGGCAAACTTGCTTAGTGGTTAAACTTATCCACTAAGATGGACAAAAGTTTGAATTCTACTCCCGCCTCTTAGAAGGAGTGTGACGTTGGGCCAATTCATGGAACCTAGATTATGATACCTCTTAGAGGTATTTAAGAATTAAATAAAATACTCTGTATAACATTCCTAGCACAGTAACAATGTTCATTTGCTTAAATATCTTATCATTGTGTCCACCGTGTGGCAAGTATATCCCTAGGCAAAAGGATTTAGGACTGGACATACAGAGCTTATGTTCTCAACATGTGAACAGGTAGTTAGCACTAAATAAGCATTAGATTTTATTATGATTGAATATATTGTTTGAATTATTATTGAATGTACCATTTATATTATTATTGAATATATTATTGCTGTTATTACTATTTAAATTATTTTTGTACAGATCCAATGAGAATAAACATGCTGAGTTCTATCCAGAGAGGTGATAAGAACAATACAAAAAGTTGCATATTGAATTCCTCCTTTCAAGGCAATAAAGGAAGGAAAGAAGGGAGGGACAAAGGGAGGAAAGGAAGGAGAAAGAAAGAGAAGGTGTAGCAAGAAAAAAGTACAAAAATATTAGAAAAACCTGAGTGAAGGATGGGATTCTGGACACCTGAGTTCTGACAAAGATCCCTTGAGAAAGTTGGGGAAATTAGACATGGAAAGCACTGTGTAGGGTGCTGGCACATAGAGACTAGGTAGTAATAGCAGTGGACCTACCTCATACTATTTCTTAATGTCAGGAGGTCTAGTTAATGTTTCAGTTCTCTAATCCACCAAAATGAATATAAGATTAGCAGTGAGACCACTATCAAATCTTCAGAACAATGTTCAGATCAAATGAAATAATAGATGTAAAATGATCATCAACATGGAAGTGCCAATAATATTCTGGAAAACTTTGGAGTTTAATGGTACAGGATGACTTGGGAAGCCCAGGGAAAACTACTTTATTCTGACCCTAGTGCCAGGCCAATCTGTTTCATGGGACTGTTTCCTTCGTGGACCCCATGTGGAATTTCAGATAGGCCTAAATCTCTTATTCTCAAATAATGACACATTATTGAATTTGTGAGGATATTAAATATAACTAAACAAATACAGTGATTACAGATACCTTTTTGACATTCCTGTGTTTTACATGGGTATTTGAAACATTTTGTTTTCATTCCGATTAGTCACTGGTTTGAAAAATAGATACTTTTTAACATAATCTGTTGTCCATGTGTTTCTACATTTGCATCTTTATTATGGATGAGTACATATTTGATCAATATATTTGTGATACTGACCAGGAAACAGCATGGCACATGCTTTACAAGTGTGGACAGAGTCAACCTCTGGGGGAGCCTGGAGTCATTTACATATGGAGGAAAGGAAATATTTCATCCACTCTCTAAGCTTCTGTTTCTCTTTTGGTGAAATGGGCATAATCATATTATTTACTTCATTGAATTGTTTAAGAATTAACTGAATCTATTTAAAATGATCTGCACCCTTTCATGACGTTCCTTGCAGTGATCTGACCATGCTTTTGGGACATTTCCATTACAATGCTTTGCAGTAACAGAGAGAGTTCTTTTACTGGTTTCCCTTGATAAGAATTATGTGGTCCAGCAGGGGATTATTTGTATATCATGCAATTATATTTTCTACTAAACTTTTTTGTTTTTGCTTTCTTGTTTTATTTTTACAAGTCTTCCAAAATGAGATTGTTCATTGTATTTGAAAACTTCATCAACTTTCAGGATCTACCTTATCTTGTGATGAATAGTCTATATACCACACGTACCACCTGCTCATTAGAAATTGAACATAACTTGTCAGCAAAACCACCAGAACATATAAGTTTTGATTGGAATAGTGCTTTGAAATTTCATTTCATCCTTAGTCATTCCATTTGACAATAAGAAATATACACTAATCAGTATATAAACACATACAGTATATGCTTTTTCATGAAAAGTTTATCTATTGTGCTCCTTCCTAACTGCACAAAATTTAAACAGATTAAATTACAGGTTCGTTGACTTTTTTTTTTTAAAGATTTTATTTATTTATTTGATAGACCGAGATCACAAGTAGGCAGAGAGGCAGGCAGAGAGAGAGGAGGAAGTAGACTCCCTTCTGAGCAGAGAGCTGGATGCAGGGCTCGAACCCAGGACGCTGGGATCATGACCTGAGCCAAAGGCAGAGGCTTTAACCCACTGAGCCACCCAGGCACCCCAGTTTGTTGACTTTTTAAAAAACTAACCAATTTACTGTTGTTCTGCACTCTGATTTTCTAATTTTTCTTATTTTTTTCTTAGACTATAATCAATTTTCCTAACAATTACTTTTTGATTTACTAAAGAAAAAACCTTATAAGTAGTTAAAATATTTTTTCTTTTACTTTAATAATGTAAATGTTTAAGAGCATTTCCTTCTGTATTTTGGTTTCATCAAACCAAAATACAGAATACAAAAGCTTTTGGTTTCATCCCATAAATTCTGTTATATAGACTTATTTTTTAATGTTTTACATAATAATATAGAATTTTATTATTGCTTTCTTTATGACTATTGTTTTGTGTTTATACCCAAGTACTTTTTTTTTAATTTGTGTATTTAAATATTGCTATCAATTTTTAATTTTAAGCATCATCATCTTATTTCTATTTTTAAACAAATGGGGACACACAGCTTTTCAGACAGGCTAGAGTTTGGGGACCTAACATTGGGTGTGGAAAGAAGCAGCATTTGCCCACAAGCCCTAAATAATGAGCCAAATATTTTAAACAAGGCATGGAGAGCTGAAGTTGGATTAAGAATCAAGTTGAGATAAGGAAAATGCCCACTTTTGCTTTTTTTTAATTATTAAAGATTTTATTTATTTATTTGACAGACAGAGAACACAAGTAGGCAGAGAGGCAGGCAGAGAGAGGAGGAAGCAGGCTCCATGCTGAGCAGAGAGTCTGATGTGAGGCTCAATCCCAGGACCCTGGGATTATGACCTGAGCTGAAGGCAGAGGCTTTAATCCACTGAGCCACCCAGACGCCCCCATTTTTGCTTGTTTTTAATAAAAATGTAATAGTTATAGTAATGTTTTGTATACTTATATTCAATAAAATAGTAAAACTTAGTTAAAAAGATATGTAATATCAATGCTCACTTCCACCTCACTGAAGAACTGGTAATTACCTTCTTTGTTGTTATTGAGTATAGTTGACACACAATGTTACATTACTTTCAGGTGTACAACTTAGTGATTTGACAGGTTTATATATTGACAAGTTTATACATTATGCTACTGTTTACTTCAAGTGTAGCTACCATCTGTCCTGTTATATCCCTATTATGATATCATTGACTATTTTCCTTATGCTGTGACTTTTATTCCTGTGACTTATTCATTCCATAACTGGAAGTCTGTATCTACCCTTCTCCCCTCATCCATTCTGCCCAAACCCCTACACCTGTCCCTCTGGCAACCACCAGTTTGTTCTCTATATTTATAAGTCTGATTTTGCTTTTTGATTATTTGTTTTGGTTGTTGTTGTTTAGCTTCCTCCTATGAGTGGAATCATATGGTATTTATCATTCTCAATCTGACTTTCTTTTAAAGATTTTCCTTTTTTAATTTAAATTCAATTTAATTAACATATAGTGTATCACTAGTTTCAGAAGTAGAATTTAGTGATTCATCAGTTGCATATAACACTTAGTGCTCATTACATCAAGTGCCCTCCTTAATGGCCATCACCCAGTTATCCCATCTACTCCAGTAACCCTAAGTTTGTTTCCTAAATTTAAGAGTCTCTTATGGTTTGTCTCCCTCTGTTTTCACCTTATTTTTTCTTCCCTTCCTCTATGTTCATCTGTTTTGTTCCTAAATTCCACATATGAGTGAAATCATATAATATTTGTTATTCTTTCACTATCTTATTTTGCTTAGCAGAATACTCTCTAGTCTCACCCATATGGTTGAAAATGGCAAGATTTCATTCATTTCAAAGGCTGAGTAATATTCCATTGTGTATATATACCACATCTTCTCCATCCATCCATCCATCCATCCATCCAGTCAGTCTGACTTATTTCACTTAGCATCTATGTTGTCTCAAACAGCACAATGTCATGCTTTTCATGGATGTGTAGTATTCATATATATATATGCCACATTTTCCTTATCTATTCATCTATAAATGGATAGTTTGGTTGCTTCTATATGTTGGCTAGTGCTACAATAAACATAGGGCACATACATCTTTTCAAATTAAAGAACTAGTAATTACCTTTAATTGGCATGGACAAGGAAAGAGGACTTAGCTTTTTCAGATCCTCCCAATGATATCTTAACATGGGCTTATTCTGAACAGTTTGTGTAGAAGAAAGGTCTGCACTATTTCAAGGCTGTTCTTCTGTGCTCTTACCTTTTTATTTATTTATGTGTTCAAAGATTGTTCTGTTCAACAGGAGGAGATAAGATGGCAGAGAAGTAGGAGGTGCTGTTTCAACCTGTCCCCTAAAGTGAGCTGATTATCTACCAAAGAACTCTGATCACCAATGAAATCAGCCTGAAATTATAATTATACACTTCTGGATCTCTATGGGGGCAGAAGACGCCAGTGGACAGAAGCATTCCAGGGTTCACCTTGCCTGCACCATGGTTGATACATTCAGCTACACATCCGTTCAGGCTTCTCTCACCAAAATGACTAGGAGGAGGAATGCCCAACAGAAGAAAAATTCAGAGACTGTGCCTTCTCCATCAGAGCTATTGGATATGGACATAGACAGTATGTTGGAAAGGGAATTCAGGCTAACAATTATCCAGGCAATAGCTAGGTTGGAGAAAGCCTTGATTACAAAATGGAATTGATTAGGGCAGAAGTGAAAGCCATCAGGGATGATGTTAACAATGCTCTCAATGATTTCCAATCTAATCTAAATTCTCTAAAAGCTAGAGTAACTGAGGCAGAAGATAGAATTAGTGATCTGGAGGACAAAGAGATAGAGAGAAAGGATCAGGAGGAGGCCTGGAACAAACAGCTTAGAAGCCATGAAAACAGAATTAGGGAAATAAATGATGCCAAGAAATGTTCCAACATCAGAATTATTGGAATCCCTGAAGGGGAGGAGAAAGAAAGAAGTCTAGAAGATATAGTGGAATAAGTTCTCCATGAAAATTTTTCCAATCTCGCAAATGGAACCAGCGTTTGTATACTAGAGACAGAAAGGTCTCCCTCCAAGATCATAGAATCTAGAAAGACCTCAAGACACCTGATTGTGAAAATGATGAATCATACTTTTAGACAGGAGCTCTTAAAGCAGATAGGAGGAAGAAATCCCTTACATACAGAGAAAAGCCCATCAGAATAACATCAGATCTGTCCATAGAAACCTGACAAGCCAGAAAGGGCTGGCAAGATGTATTCAGGGCACTAAATGAGAAGAACATGCAACCAAGAATACTTTATCCAGCAAGACTGACATTCAAAATGGATGGAGAGATAAAGAGCTTCCAAGACTGCAAGGTTTAAAAGAGTATGTGTCCACCAAGTTGACACTGCAAGAAATATTAAGGGGTATTCTATAAAAGAGGAAAAAAAAACAAGAATATTATTGAACAGAAATATATGGAAACAATCTATAGAAACAATGACTTCACAGGTAACACAATGTCAATAAAAACATATCTCTCAATAATCACTCTCAGCGTGAATGGCTAAATGCTCCCATAAAATGACACAAGGTTGCAGATTGGATAAAATGATAGGACCCATCCATATGTTGTCTACAAGAGCCCCATTTTAAGCCTAAGGACTTAAAGTGAAAGTGAAGGGATAGAGAAGACTGAAAGTGAAGGGATAGAGAAGCATCTTTCATGCCAATGGGCCTCAAAAGAAGGCTGGGGTAGTGATTCTCATATCAGATGAATTAGATTTTAAACTAAAGACTGTAGTCAGAGATACAAAAGGACACTACATAATTCTTAAAGGGACGATCCACCAAGAAGATCTAACAATTGTAAATATTTATGCCCCGAATATGGGACCAGCCAACTACACAAGAAAACTGTTAATCAAGATAAAGAGTCATATTGATATGAATACATTAATAGTAGGAGATCTTAACACACCATTCTCAGTAATAGATCATCCAAGCAGAAAATTAATGAAGAAACAAGAGTGCTGAATGACACATTGGACCAGATGGACCTGATAGATACATACAGAGCATTCTACCCTAAAACAACAGAATACTCATTCTTCTCGAGTGCACATGGGACCTTTTCCAGAATAGACCACATACTGGGTCACAAATCAGGACTCAACTGATACAAAAAGATTGAGATTATTCACTGCATATTCTCAGATCACAATGCTTTGAAACTGGAGCTCAAGCACAAGGAAAAGTTTGGAAGGAATTCAAACACCTGGAAGCTAAAGACCACCTTGCTTCAGAATGCTTGCATCAACCAGGAAATCAAAGAAGAACTTAAACAATTCATGGAAACCAATGAGAATGAAGACACTTCAGTCCAAAACCTATGCAGTACAGCAAAGGCTGTCCTAAGGAGGAAGTACATAGCCATCCAAGTCTCCCTCAAAAAAATGAAAAATCCAGAATACACCAGCTGTCTCTACACCTTAAAGAATTGGAGAATCAACAACAAATTAAGCCAACTCCACACACAAGAAGGGAAATAATCAAGATTAGAGAAGAGATCAATGAGATAGAAACTAGAGATACAGTAGAATGGATCAATGAAACTAGAAGCTGGTTTTTTGAAAGAATCAATAAGATCGATAAACCATTGGCCAAACTAATCCAAAAGAAAAGAGAGAAGGCCCAAATTAATAAGATTATGAAGGAAAAGGGAGAAATCACAACTAACAACAAGGAAATAGAAACAATCATCAGAAATTATTATCAACATTTATATGCCAATAAGTTATGCAACCTAGATAAAATGATGCATTCCTGGAAAACTATAAACTTCCAAAATTGAACCAGGAAGAAATTGACAACCTGAATAGACTGCTATCTAGTAACAAGATTGAAGCAATGATCAAAAATCTCCCAAAAAACAAGAGCCCAGGACTTGAGGATTCCCTGGGAATTCTACCAAACTTTCAAAGAAGAAATAACACCTATTCTCCTGAAGCTGTTTCAAAAAATTGAAGGAGAAGGAAAACTTCCAGACTCTCTTTTATGAAGCCAGACCCTGATCCCCAAACCAGGCAAAGTCCCCACCAAAAAGGAGAATTTTAGACCAATATTCTTGATGAATATGGACGCCTAGATTCTCACCAAGATCCTAGCTAATAGGATCCAACAACACATTAAAAAGATTATCCACCATGACCAAGTGGGATTCATCCCTGGGTTTCAAGGATGGTTCAACATTCGCAAATTAATCAATGTGATAGAATGAATCAATAAGAGAAGAGAGAAGAACCACATGGTCTTCTCAATTGATGCAGAAAAAGCATTTGACAAAATCCAGCATCCGTTCCTGATTAAAACACTTCAAAGTTTAGGGATAGAGGGAATATTCCTCAACTTCATAAAGTCTATCTGTGAAAAACCCACAGCAAATATTATCCTCAATGGGTAAAAGCTCACAGCCTTCCTGTTAAGATCAAGAACATGACAAGGATGCCCACTATCACCACTCTTGTTCAACATAGTATTAGAAGTCCTAGCAACAGCAATCAGACAACAAAGAGAAATAAAAGGTATTCAAATTGGCAAAGAAGAAGTCAAACTCTCTCTTTTTGCAGATGACATGATACTTTATATAGAAAACCCAAAAGACTCCATCCCCAAACTACTAGAACTCATACAGCAATTCAGTAATGCCACAGGATACAAAGTCAATGTACAGAAATCATTTGCTTTCTTATACACTAACAATGACAATACAGAAAGGGAAATTAGAGAATGAATTCCATTTACTGTAGCACCAAGAACCATAAGATACATGGGAATAGCCTAACCAAAGAGGTAAAGGATCTGTACTCGAGAAACTACAGAACACTCATGAAACAAATTGAAGAAGATACAAAAAAATGGAAGACCATTCCATGTTCATGGATAGGAAAAATAAACACTGTAAAAATGTCTATACTGCCTAGAGCAATTTATACTTTTAATGCTATTCTGATCAAAATTCCACTGGCATTTTTCAAAGAGCTGGAGCAAACAATCCTAAAATCTGTATGGAATCAGAAGAGACCCCGAATTGCTAAGGAAGTGTTGAAAAAGAAAAACAAAACTGGGGGCATCACGTTGCCTGATTTCAAGCTTTACTATAAAGCTGTGATCACCAAGAAATCATAATAGTGGCATAAAAACAGACACATAGACTAATGGAACAGAGTAGAGAGCTCAGATATGAACCCTCAACTCTGTGGTCAAATAATCTTCGACAAAGCAGGAAAAAACATACAGCGGAAAAAAGACAGTCTCTTCAATAAATGGTGCTGGGAAAATTGGACAGCTATATCTAGAAGAATGAAACCTGACCATTCTCTTACACCGTACACAAAGATAAACTCGAAATGGATAAAGACCTCAACGTGAGGCAGGAATCCATCAGAATCCTAGAGGAGAACATAGACAATAACCTTTTCGATATCAGCCACAGCAAATTCTTTCAAGATATGTCTCCAAAGGCAAAGGAAACAAAAACAAAAATGAAATTTTGGAACTTCATCAAGATCAAAAGCTTCTGCACAGCAAAGGAAACAGTCAACAAAACAAAGAAGCAACCCATGGAATGGGAGAAGATATTTGCAAATGACAGTACAGACAAAAGGCTGATACCCAGGATCTATAAAGAGCTCCTCAAACTCAACACACACAAAACAGATAATAATGTCAAAAAATGGGCAGAAGACATGAACAGACACTTCTCCAATGAAGACATACAAATGGCCAAGAGACACATGAAAAAATATTCATCACTAGTCATCAGGGAGATTCAAATAAAAACCACACTGAGATACCACCTTATACCAGTTAGAATAGCCAAAATTAACAAGACAGTAAACAACAATTGTTGGAGAGGATGTGGAGAAAGGGGAACCCTCTTACACTGTTGGTGGGAATGCAAGTTGGTACAGCCACTTTGGAAAACAGTGTGGGTATTCCTTAAGAAATTAAAAATAGAGCTTCCCTATGACCCTGCAATTGCACTACTGGGTATTTACCCCAAAGATACAGATGTAGTGAAAAGAAGGGCCATCTTTACCATAAAGTTCATAGCAGCAATGGCAACAGTCACCAAACTGTGGAAAGAACCAAGATGCCCTTCAACGGATGAATGGATAAGGAAGATGTGGTCCATATACACTATGGAGTATTATGGCTCCATCAGAAAGGATGAATTCCCAACTTTTGTATCAACATGGACGGGACTGGAAGAGATTATGTTGAGTGAAATAAGTCAAGCAGAGAGAGTCAATTATCATATGGTCTCACTTATTTGTGGAGCATAAGAAATAACATGGAAGACATGGGGAGATGGAGAGGAGAAGGGAGTTGGGAGAAATTGGAGAGGGAGATGAACCATGAGAGACTATGGACTCTGAAAAACAATCTGTGGGTTTTGAAGGGGCGGGGTGTGAGAGGTTGGGTGAGCCTGGTGGTGGGTATTGTGGAGGGCATGTGTTACATGGAACACTGGGTGTGGTACATAAACAATGAATTCTGGTACATAAACAATGAATTCTGGTACACTGAAAAGAAATTAAATATATAGATATATATATGTGTATATATATATACACATATATTTATATATATATCTATTTATGTATATACATATATATATCTAAAAAAGAAAAAACGATTGTTTTGTTCAGTATTGGGGCTTTTAATCTTCTCACTCATCTTCATTCTCACCTACCTTTACAACTTCTAATCGCTTGCCATGAACCCAACAACTAATTTTACTAAGGCTTCTTTTTCAATTTGTTTTCTTGCTTTCCACTATTTATATGGAAGGTTCAACTGATTATCTTCCAGGTCCCTGGCTTTTTCTTCACATTTTTTATGATTTCCATGTTTCTCCCCCATGTGATTTATTTCTACTATTTGTTTTGCACATATCTCATTATATTTTAAAATTATCTTCCTTATGTTTCAGCTACTAAATATTTTAGCTGGAAATAAGATTCTCTCACAGAATTTTTTGTCTTATAAATTTTAATTGTCCTTGCTATTTTGTTGCTGTTTTTGTTCAAATTATTGTCTGACCTAGTCTTTCAGTAATTCTGTTTTACTAGAAGTCATGTCTTCTGGGTATGTTTTATTTCTTTTCTCTTTGAACTTTGGACACTTTTAATTTTTTTTAAGCTGTATTTCTTTCTTTTTTTTTTTTTTCATTTACCTATTCCCTGGGTCTTAGGTCCAGCTTCTGTGGCTTGTAGCAAAAGGCTGTTGAATTATAGGAGGCATTGTTGGTGTACCCAAGGACATGACATAGTATAATGGTGGGAAGCTCATCATTATCCTGTTTATTCACTCAATTCATGCCTCTCTCTTTCCTGGTCTGCTCAGCTTAAAAGATGGCAAGTGCTGGTACGTTCCCTGCTTAAAGGACATAGCACACTATTCATAAATCTTTGGCTAATTCACAGCTCCTTGAGGAATAGGGGCACCAGCTAATTCAAAGAATATTTACTGGGGTAAGAGCAATCTCTGTTCTCTCTTTGCTCCAATATCTCCACAGGCCATCTTTCCAAATTTCACAGTGTCTTTCTAAGAATATATCAACATTGCAAAAATAAATCATCAAAACAACAAAGGAGAAAATCCAAATACATACTAAAAAGGCACATGGCAAAACTCAACATTCTTCTAATCCAACCTCAATATAATTGGAATAGGAAAATATGCCTAAAAACAATAAAACAAATTGACAAAATCCACAGAAAATATTATTCTGAAGAATGAAACAGCAAGTTAATTAAAATCAAGACTAACACTGATATTCCTAATACCACAGTATTCTTACATACTGGTTCAGAGGTTCTAATAAGTACAGTAAGATTAGAAAAGAAAATAAGTGCTATAATCATTAGAAAGGGATATGTAAATATTAATATACCTACATTTTTATTTTTAAAAGTACTATTATTAAGAGATGAATTTGGGAAGAATGATGAAAATAAAACACAAAAGCCAACTTTCTCAAACCAACTTTCTCTCTTATATATCTGTATAAGATTTATGTAGATATGTAAATGAAAGAAATACTCCTGTTACAACCTGAAAACCATACATTAAAAAACTTAAGAATAAATGCAGAAGGATTAAACTACAATGTTTTCAATGGTTATGAAATAAGGGCTATCTAAATGGAAATTTATGCCATGTTCTTTGATAAGTTAAACCATCAAAAAGTAAATTCACCCCAAATTAATAAATATTTTATTTTACAATGGAAGAATGTTATCAAAATTCTCCAATATAACCAGAAAAAGTAGGGGGGGAAAAGCTATGGAGGAATAGCCTTATTTGCTATCAGAGAACACTATAAAGCCACTGTGATCTAGTTAATATGACATTGCCATAGGAATGGGAAATATAATAGTATAACCCAGAATAATGGCTTAACACTTGGCAAACTATGGCCATGAGTCAATTACTATCTTTCATCTGTTTTCACACAGGCTTCACATTCTTAAATGACTTAAACAATACCAAAATAAGAATGATATCCCATGGCACTTAAAATTATGTGAAATTACATGATAATTTAGTGTCCATAAGTACAGTTTTATTGGAACACAGCATGCTCATTTTAAAAAAATTTTGTTTCATTTTTTCAGTGTTCCAAGATTGTTAATGCACCACACCCGGTGCTCCATGCAATACATGCCCTCCTTAATACCCAGGACCAGGCTCACCCAATCCCCCACCCACATCCCCTCCAAAACCCTCAGATTGTTTCTCAGAGTCCACACTTTCTCATGGTTTTTCTCCCCTTCCAATTTCCCCCAACTCACTTCTCCTCTCCTTCACCCAATGTCCTCTGTATTATTCCTTATGTTCCACAAATACATGAACCCATATGATAATTGACTCTCTCTGCTTGACTTATTTCACTTAGCATAATCTCCTCCTGTCCCGTCCAAGTTGATACAAAAGTTGGATATTCATCCTTTCTGATGGAGGCATAATACACCATTGTATATATGGACTATATCTTCTTTTTTTTTTTTTAGATTGGATTTATTTATTTTACATATTCTTTATTAATACATTTGCTTGCTTATTTGTTTTATTGTATACTCTTTTTTTTTTCAGTCTTCTTTTTTTTTTTAATTTTTCTTTTCAGCATAACAGTATTCATTGTTTTTGTACCACACCCAGTGCTCCATGCAATCCATGCCCTCTCTAATACCCACCACCTGGTTCCCCCAACCTCCCACCCCTGCCACTTCAAAACCCTCAGATTGTTTTTCAGAGTCCATAGTCCCTCATGGTTCACCTCCCCTTCCAATTTCCCTCAACTCCCTTCCCCTCTCCATCTCCCCTTGTCCTCCATGCTATTTGTTATGCTTCACAAATAAGTGAAACCATATGATAATTGACTCTCTCTGCTTGACTTATTTCACTCAGCATAATCTCTTCCAGTCCCGTCCATGTTGCTACAAAAGTTGGGAATTCATCCTTTCTGATGGAGCCATAATACTCCATAGTGTATATGGACCACATCTTCCTTATCCATTTGTCCATTGAAGGGCATCTTGGTTCTTTCCACAGTTTGGCGACTGTGGCCATTGCTGCTATGAACATTGGGGTACAGATGGCCCTTCTGTTCACTATGTCTGTATCTTTGGGGTAAATACCTAGTAGTACAATTGCAGGGTTATAGAGTAGCTCTATTTTTAGTTTCTTAAGGAATCTCCGCACTGTTTTCCAAAGTGGCTGTACCAACTTGCATTCCCACCAACAGTGTAAGAGGGTTCCCCTTTCTCTACATCCTCTCCAGCACTTGTTGTTTACTGCCTTGTTAATTTTGGCTATTCTAACTGGTATAAGGTGGTATCTCAATGTGGTTTTTATTTGAATCTCCCTGATGACTAGTGATGATGACATTTTTTCATGTGTCTCTTAGCCATTTGTATGTCTTCTTTGGAGAAGTGTCTATTCATGTCTTCTGCCCATTTTTTGATGTGATTATATGTTTTGTGTGTTTGAGTTTGAAGAGTTCTTTATAGATCTTGGATATCAGCCCTTTGTCTGTAATGTCATTTGAGTATACTCATTTATTTATTTGTATATTGTTTATGGTTCCTTTTGTGATACAACAGCAGAGTTGAGTAGTTATGAAAGAGGCCATTTGGCATGCCAGGAGTAAAGTATTTAGTATCTGGACCTTTACAGAAAAAGGGTTGATGCCCCTTGGTTTAACATATTAACTGTTTATACACACACACACACACACACACACACACATATATGCACACACACACACACACACACACACACATATATATATATATATCCTGTCTATAGAAATAAAACAATCCATTTATCTTATGCCATACAGAAAATAAAATTTAGTTTGAATTAAAGGGTTAACTGCAAAATAAAAAACAACTGTTACAAGAGATCTGATAAGCAGACTTAGAGAAAATTTGTTAGGACAAGAAGTACAGATAATAAACAAATAAACAAAAAAGAAGAGGTAATATTTAACCATAAGAAGTAGAAATATTTTTCTATGAAAGTTAAAAGTCTCAATAGATCTACCAAAAATTTATGGGAGAAATTGAAATGCAGGAGTCAGACAAAAAGTTAAGATCTATAATATAGCATTAATTTAGCTATTGTCAAGAATAATGAAGATAAAAATAATAAAGGAGCAAATTCAAGGGGCAAAACAAGATGAAAACTCAAACTCAGTGGTAGTTAGGAAAACACAAATAAGAATGTGTTATTACTCTACAACTATCAGACTGGGAAAAATTTCAAAAGAGCATTAACACTTATTGCAGGTAGGAAAAATGGTTCATGGATATTTAAACTGAAATAGCCTTTTTGCAAAGCAGTCCAGGTGAGTATACTGAAAACTTGAAAAAAATACACTCATCAATGCACTCCTGAGAATCTTAGGAATAATAAAAATAGGGCATAGGGATATATGTCTTAAATTTTTGTACTGCAAGACTGTACATACAGGAAAAAGATAAGTAAAAGAAACAACCATCAATAGGATCATGACTGAATAGTTTATGGAAGATCTCTGCTATGGAATATCATGCAGTTATTATTTTGCATAACCAGTTTGTCATTAGCATAAGGAAAAATATTAAAACATACAATGTTGATATTATTTACCTGAAGAATGGGGTGGAAAATGTTGGAGGGAAAAGGAGAGGGAAAGAACATTTTTAAAAAGATAACACCAGAAGAAGACTGTCTGCTACTCTACATAGGTCCTGATTACCTTGATTTATTTGTGAATATATAGGCGTGTGTGAATAAAGAAATTTCAGGAAGGTTTGATACAGTTTCATTTCCTGTTTGCTTTATATTTTTAATTAGCCTTGACTTTGCATATTTTATCAGTTTTTGATCCATAAAGGTTAATTAAATTGTATCCATGTCAAATGTATCTTTTACACTGTAAAACTGGCCTCTTTCTGATATTTATACCTCCATTTTTACTTTTTTGGGATCACTTTTAATATTTATTTGCCTCTTTAACCTCACATAACCCCATTTTTTGGTGTGATTTGGTTTTTGTTGTGATGGAGTATTTAACCGATGTCTCTTCATTTATGTAATTTAAATCTTCCTCACTTTTCACCATAGTGGCCACACTTGCCTTCATTTCTCTCGTGTGTTGATGCTAATTCTCCATTTTGTCCTTATGTAACAACTATATATGGGAGACACACACTTGTTCTCTTTTTACTGGTAGGGGCCACTGCCTCCTTTTTCTCTGCCTTCTTCATTTCTTCTTCTAGAGTCCATAATCAACACAGGCTAAATCTCCATGATCTAGTGCCCCATACCCAGTATGCTTCTATCATTTTCTTTTTTGCCTTGTTTATTTCTTTCCCTCATTGTTCGTTTTTAATAAAGCCATCCTTAGCATCAGTTGACTTCACTTAATGTAACAGTATGTCTTCCACTTACATCTCCCACTGAGAATTAAATTCAGATACTGTATTATCCACTGTCCTACATCACATCTTCTATTGACCTGTTCTCATTTGACTGAAACAACATCTTTCAATTTATAGAGATACATAGCAGATATTTTTGCTTTTTTCTGATTTATAAAAAGTATCCATTTTAATGTTACAAATTCCCTCAACATTTTTAGCATTTTCTTATTTACTCTTATAATTAAATCTTGTAATTAAATTTCTTTTAGGCTCTATGTTGAATTTATTTATTTTTTCTTTTTTTCATAAAGAGATCCATACCCAGGTCCATTTTGGAGAACAGTCATAGGCAATGACTAATGGCAGTCCTGACAGCCTGAGTACCACCAGAGGCAATAGGCTATTAGATCTCTGAACCTGAAGGCTAGAAAGATATGCCAAGCACAATTCTTGGCACACTGAAGATTTCTCCCTAAGGTACTAATAATATTTACTTTTAGGTACAAATTCCCACTTCACTTATTCTGGGCTCAGCCCAGTATGGGCCTGAAGGAGTAGAACCCATCATGAGAGAAATTGTGGCTTCCATTGACAGAGGAGAGTTAAGACCTAAATATAACAACCCTTCCTATTGGAATGAAGCTTCTGAAATATGGCCAAAAAGATATTTTCCTTTCCTGCCTAAGTGTTAAATGTAGATATGAGCAGAGGCAAATCATACTGACTGGGTGGTGGAAGGACCCAAGGAGTCACACTAATTTCTAGGGACCCTATCTCATATTGTATTTACAAAATAAAAGTGAAGGAGCAAATTACCCCAAAGAATCTAATTCTTAATCCCATCCTACTGGTAGAAAGTATTTTGAAAATCCATAACATAATATGAATGTTATTTATTATTTTTTAGTGGCCGATGCAGTTGTTGCATTAGGAAGAGTGTTTTCTTTCTTTTTTTTTTTTTTAAAGATTTTATTTATTTGACAGAGAGAGAGAGAGAGAGATCACAAGTAGAGAGGCAGGCAGAGAGAGAGAGGGAAGCAGACTCCACGTTCAGCAGAGAGCCTGATGCGGGGCTCAATCCCAGGACCCTGAGATCATGACCTGAGCTGAAGGCAGAGGCTTAACCCACTGAGCCACCCAGGCGCCCCAGGAAGAGTGTTTTCTTATGGGCACAGAGGAGTCCACGTTGTTTCTAAAGTCAGATTAAATGCAATGCTATTGTTTTATCATTTACTTGCCTTTTCTCCTCTCCTCTGATTACCTCTCCACTCTCTTTTCCTTTTCCTTTTCTCTTCCACTTCTCTCTTTATCAGTTGCAGTAAAGCTTTCTTTCATAAACACCTATAATATAGAATTAGGATAAATTAGTAGGGCAATCTGATTGTGACAGTGTATTTCTACAGCATCAAGTGGAAAAATTCAGTGTCCTAAAACCCCCATATTAGTAGAAATGTGAAGGAGGAAGTAAAAAAAGAAACTTTGAGGGTGCAGTTTTAGGTATTACTCTTTTAAAATTATCTTGCCTTTTTATTACAAAAGTAATGCAAGTTATTTTACTCAGTTTGGAATATACAGGAAAGCATATAGATAATGGAAAAAATTCACTTGTAATCTCACCATCTTGAAATAACCATTGTGAAAATATATGCATATTTTCAACAGTATTTTTTTTTTTTTTACTTTGTGTAAGTTTAAAATGAAATTGGGGCCATTCTTGACATACTTATGAGTAACCTCCTTTCTTACACATGATACTGCAAACTTTTTCTATTTATTTTTTACATTGTGCAAAAATATTTTTAGTGCCCTCATATGAATGTTAATTTAAAACCAATCCTCTCTTATCAAGCTCTTAGTTTCCTTCAATTTCTTACCATTCTAAATAACTCTGTGATACAATTTTGTATATAAAATATTTTTGCATAAGACTGATTGTTTCCTTAATTTAAATAAAGGAACATAGTTGTTTTTTTTTTAACAGAAGCTGTTTTTCAATAATTTTGTTTTCCTTTTAAAAAAATATATGCTAAAAATATATATATGCTAATGCACTTCAGGGTCATAATGGACCTAAAAGTAGTAACTTCCCAAAGTTAAGTAAAATATAAACTGTCCCTTTTTTTCTATTTTCTTTTGGTTTGCATTTCAGAGGTTCTAAAGCAGCATAAACCAACCACCATAAAAGCCAAGAACTTCTTGATATCTAACTCCATGTTTTGGATGAAAGGTAAATCACTAAGTCTGTCTCCAGTGGGATTCTGTCAGTAATTCCATCCAAAGTATTCTCCATATATTGTGTTTTCTCTTACCTAACTTATAGTCCTTCTAATGTTCTATAGGTAATTTGTCTATGTTTTCTATTTCAAGGTAACTGGGTGATGGGCATTAAAGAGGGCGCTTCAAGTAAAGAGCACTGTGTGTTGTAGGTAACTGATGAATCACTGAATTCTACCTCTGAAACTAATAACAGTATATATGTTAATTAAACTGAATTTAAATTAAAAATTTTTAAAATATCCATAGGACCAACACTTTTAATAAGATTAGGGCAAGTAGAATATAGTATTCTCTGTACTTACAATGATGATCATAATTTAAGAATAATAATAAACATTTTATTGGTCATCTTTACTAGAGATAGAATATACTTGTTTCTCAAGATCTACAAGTTACTTGATATCTAGAAGCATGTTTTTTTTTTAGGATTTTACTTATTTATTTGACAGAGAGAGAAAGTGAGGGAGCACCAACAGGCAGAGCAGCAGAGAGAGAGGGAGAAGCAGGCTCCCCCACTGAGCATAGAGCCCAACCCTAAAACCCTGGGATTGTGACCTGAGCGGAAGGCAGATTAACTGACTGAGCCATCATGGCACCCCTAGAAGCAAGTATTCTTATGAGCTGAAGCTTAACAAAGTTTTCAAGTGAGGAAAACATAGTCGTGTAAAACCTAACTCTCCTGCAAAGGCATTTAGAGAGAGATAGAACTGTATATTTCTAACAAATGGTATTTATCTTGATAAAATAAAAATCCATATGTAACTTAGAATTGACCCAGTGGAAGTCAATGCCTTGAGGCAGTATGAAAATTGATACTTTGGTACAAGTGAAAGAATAATAAAATTAAAGCCAAAAGAACAAGGTTCTACCCTGAATTCCTGGTACTATAGTTGCAACAAATGTTTGAGGAAGGAAGGAGGTATAGAAAAAGCAAGGAGAAGGAAAGAAGGATGGATGGCAGAAAGAAGGAAACAAGGATGTGAGATTTAGTTGAATTATTTGTTTATGTTATGAAGCAATGTTGAGTAAATTGATAGTTTCTCTCTTAATCTTATAGCTTGTGCTTTCTATTTCTTCACTTTTTGAAGTGTTTTATTTGTTTTTGTTTTAGTTTTCTTCCTACATATCATGTGGATTTTGGAATGGGAAGACATTAGTGCCTAGATATAAGAGAGCTACTAAGATGTTTCTATTATTTTTCAACTTTAATACTTACTAATAACCTTTGCCCCTTAACATGATTTATACATCTCGTAGCATAAGTGAGTTGAGTACTCTCTGGTAGTAATAGTCAAAGTGTCTGGAGTTCATCAGACATAGTCTGCAAAGATAGAAAGATTTGGGAAAATTTCTCAAGGCCCTAAGGTGACATTGATGGTCACCTACTCAATTGAATTCACTGAGAGACAGCATAAATACTCTTCCATCAGCCTTGAAACTCCCCATGTTTGTGTCTCTTTGGGCCACATCCTTTCCAATATACCTCTGTGCTTCAGAATAAACAGGTTCATGTGTTTTTATTTAGCTCAACAACATGTATAACCTGATCCTTAAAAAAGAAAGGAGAGAAGGAGAAAACAAGAGGCATTCTTTTCTTTCAACCTGTAAAAAGGTTGTTTTTACAAAATAAAAGGGTCAAAACATATTTTGTGAATAATTAAAATGTTTCATTCATGAGCTGGAAAGTAGAAATATTAATCGTCTTTCTGCTAGCTTGAGTAAAAGCTTTCTGCAAAATGTTGTTTGATCAACAGTTTCCCCCAATTATTTGAATTTTTTTAAAGCAGAGTGTAAACACACACAATTAAGGTGTTTTATTTCTGTTTTATATACATGTGTGTGTTTCTGCATACATACTATCTCTGTATAAAATATATTGATGGTTTGGCTCTATCTATTTCTATACTGTAATCATGTATTTGAGATAACAGAAACTGGAGTTTCTACAAACTTTTACAGCTTACTACGAGCTGTCAAATCAAGTCTGAAACGCTGCATTCAATTTACTGCCTGTCATCACAAACTTTAGTAAAGTCATATCGGAGGTCAGGTACATTTTCAGCCTTTGTCTTGACCTCACAGATCTCAAGGTCCTATCAGTGTGATATGAACTTGACTATTTTTTATAAGATGACAGACAGGACCTATAATATTTAAGTCCCCAGACCTACCTGACCGAGTACATGATAACATTCTCAACTAAAGCTTAGAATATGAGCAAAAAATAACTGGAGTATTTGATTGATACAACTTATATTACAAACTATACACCATTTTTAATTACCTTCCCTAGGAACATTGGACCTAAAGAACATGGGGGCAAAACAAATTTCATATTCAGAAAATCACGCTAATCTATATTCTTGCACACTCAAATATTCCTGGGGCTGGGGATAGGTAAGAGATGATAGGAAAGAAACTAAGTAACATTTTCTGTGCATCTCCCTTTTACTATAGTGATGTTTATTAATATGTATATAGCAATAGGAAGATTCACTGTGCTGCATTTATTCACTCTCCAATAAACTCCAGACAAGTACAGAAATCCCATTAGCTAAAATGTTTGGGATAGGAGTTGGCTGGTTAACCTAAAAGTTGATTTTCAGGGGTGCCTGGGTGGCTCAGTGGGTTAAGCCTCTGCCTTCGGCTTAGGTCATGATCCCGGGGTCCTGGGATTGAGCCCCGCATCAGGCTCTCTGCTCAGCAGGGAGCCTGCTTCCCTTCCTCTCTCTCTGCCTGCCTCTCTGCCTACTTGTGATCTCTCTCTGTCAAATAAATAAATAAAAATCTTTATAAAAAAAGTTGATTTTCATTAAATATATATATTTAAGAATAATTTGTCTTTCTTTGGGCTCATGGATCAGTATCCACTGAGTTATATTATTTCTTTCTTACATAAACCACATACATAATAAAGTGTCCATATGTTTAAATTTTGACTTTGAACGACTGAATAGCCATATGCTTTCATCTCATTTCTGGCACATTTAATGAAAAGTACAATAAATAATCAGGTGATTGTGTAAATTATCATTCATACATGTATTGTAGCTTTCTCTATTTGTTAATATATAAAAAAGGAATGTGATCTGAATTTTGGGGAGAGGAGTCTAGGCTTCTCTAGAAGCCATTTTTTAAAAAAAGTTCCAGCATAGTTAACATACGTTATATTAGTGTCAGGTGGACAATATAGTGACTCAACAGTTCCATCATAATACTCAGTGCTCATCAAGGTTAAGTATGCTCCTAATTCCCTTTACCTATTTCATTCATGCCCCCACCCACCTCTCTTCTGGTGATCATCTATTTGTTCTCTATAGTTAAGGGTCTGTTTTTTGGTTTGTCCCTTTTTCCCCCTTTGTTCACTGTTTTGATCCTTAAATTGCACATATGAGCGAAATTATTTTTCTTTCTTTGACTTATTTCACCCAGCATTATACTCTCTAGATCGATCCATGTTGTTGCAAATGGCAAAACTTCATTCTTTTTTATGGCTGACAAAAAAAAAAATATATATATATATATATATACCACATCTTGTTTATTCATTCATCTATTGATGGACCCTTGGACTGCTTCCATAGTTTGACTATTGTAAATAATGTGGCAATAAACATAAGAGTGCACAGATCCCTTTGAATTAGCATTTTCATATTCTTTGGGTAAAAACCCAGTAGTGCAACTACTGGATTATAGGGTAGTTCTATTTTTAAATTTTTGAGGAATTTCCATACTGTCTTCCAGTGGCTGTACCAGTATGGATTCCCACCAACAGTGCACACAGATTCCTTTTTCTTCACATCCTCACCAACATTTGTAGCTTCTTGAGTTTTTTATTTTAACTATTCTGACAAGTATGAGATAATAATAACTCATTGTGGTTTTGATTTGCTCTTCCCCTGATGCTGAGTGATACTGAATATCTTTTCATGTGTTTATTGGTCATCTGGATGTCTTCTTTGGAGAAATGTCTGTTCGTGTCTTCTGCCCATTTTAAAAATTGGATTATTTGGGGTTTTTTGATGTTGAGCTGTATAAGTTCTTTATATAATTTCAATACTAACCCTTTCTTAGGTATGTCATTTGTAAGTATCTTCTCCCATTCAGTAGTTGTCTTTGTTTTTATTAGTTGTTTCCTTTGCTGTGCAGAAGCTTTTTTATTCTGATGTAGTCCCAAGAGTTTATTTTTTGCTCTTGTGTCCCTTGCTTCCGGAAACATATCTAGAAAGTTATTGTTACGGCCAATGTCAGAGAAATTACAACCTGTACCCTCTTGTAGGATTTTTATGGTTTCAGGTCTCATATTTATGTCCTTAACCCATTTTGACTTTTTGTGTATGGTGTAACAAAGTGGTCTGGTTTCATTCTTTTGTATGAAGCTATCCGGTTTTCCCATATTATTTGTTGAAGATCCTGTCTTTTTCCAAGTGAGTATTCTTGCATCCGTTGTTGAAGATTAATTGAGCATATAATTGTAGGTTTGTTTCTGGGCTTCCTATTCTGTTCCTTTGATCTATATATCTATTTTTTTGTAAGCACATACTGTTTTGATTACTACATCTTTGTAATTTAATTTGAATGTAATTTGAATTTATTGTCAGTTTTTGAATATGTATTTTAAAATAAACTTAAATACTCTAGTGAAATCTGTATGCTTAAAATATTAATTGAATTAGACATTTCTTTTTATTAATACAACTATAAATCTTTCATAAAAATGATTTGAAAACTCAATTTTATGTAAAATAATTAAGATAATTTGAAATAAATAGGCAATTATTGAATATGAATATTATGAGAGTAATTTTGCCTAAAAAAATCATTACATCTTTTGAATTAAGAAATGACTATAAAAATTAAATAGCAATATATAACAGAATAATTAAAATAATACTTCATCACAATTCTATTGTTTACATAAATATTTAGTAGACTCACAATCATAATATTTAATAATATGACTATTAAAATGTATATAAAATTAAAGTTACTTTATTGGGCTAGGAGTCCAAAACAAACAAACAAACAAACAAAAAAAAACAGTCCGAGGAATATTTTAAATCTTACATAGGCTGAGTGAAAGGCATGATTTTGATCTCAGTTCTTCAAAATATCAACAAAGTGAAAAAGCTATAAAAATAAATAATTTCCCATCCAATCATTATTTAGAATATAAAGAAAATTAGGAAAAAAATTAAAAAGGTAAAAATATTGTACATCAAAAAAGTCTTACTCCTTCAGTGACATCAGTTGAAAGTGAGCAGGCATTTATAATTGCCATCTCAAGGCTGTTACTACTGAAAAATTATTATTCTTTGTAACAAAAATTCAAACCTTTAAAACAATGCAATTTTTATCTAATATGAGATTTGTTTTTGTATCCTAGAATGATATTAATATTTGGCTTTGGTCAAATTTTGATTTTAATACTCAAAATCCCACCATTTGGCTCTTAACCAAAATGTGTATTAACTATATATTGGACAAAATAGGTACCTTAAACATATCATTATCAAAACAGAATAATTTCCAAAGAAAACCCACTTAGATTTTTTTGCCAAATATATCCTGGAATCTGTATACTTTTACATATACATCTATTTAGAGTATTACTCTGACTGAAGTCATCATCACCTTTCCCTTGAACACTTAGAAGACACTCTTAGGTGGGCTCTGCACTACTCTTCTTGCCTCCCTATAACCTCTTTTCAAGGAATGATGTGTTAAAATCATATCTTATAGCTCCTCTTAAATCCCTGCAATGGTTTCTCAGCACATTTTTTTTTTTTTAATCTAAATTCTTTGGTGTAAGAGCCATTTCTTGCCTCCTTCTTCTAGTATTTGAACATTTCTTTCCAACTCAGTCTTCTAGCTCTTCTCGTCTTTATTCACCTGCATCTCACTGAACTTTCTGCCTCAGGATCTTGCTCTCTATTCTGCTTGGTACTTGTGACCCACAAACTCTCACAGCTTGGTTCTTCAGTCAGGTCTCAGCTTTAACTCACCTCTTCAGAAAGGCTTATCATGTCAATCTAAGTGTCCTGAGTCTTTTGTGGGTTACATACTCTTTTGAGACACTGATGCATGCTATAAACTCTTTCCTCCCTAACATGTGTATATTACTAGCCCCTCAATTTTTTATGCAATTTCAAGGAGTTCATGGAACCTAAGTTCATATTTAGGAGTCCTAGAAATCTAAATATCCTAGGTTTTAGAATACTAGATCTCTCCATCTCTTAGAACCAATGATTCATTATCTCTCCAGGAGTTAACATTATCTATTTTTTTTCTATTTTTGTCTATTTTCTCATCTATTTATTGTCTATTTTTGTCTATTTATTGACCTATATAATATTTATTTCCCTCTTAGGTGAAAGTTTTATGAAAGGAAGCAAAAGCCCTTTCTTCTCTTTGTCGTTAACTGAATCCCCAGAACCTGAAATCGTGCTTAAATTTGAGTAGGCACTCAAATAGTATTGTTGTGTGAAAAAAAATGAATGAATCCTTGTAATTCATGCTAATTGTGGGAGAGAAGGTATGCATGAGGAAGAGGTCTGACCTATTTGTTGTGTGTGCTGCAAGTATGCTGATTTTGGTGTGTCCCAGTTTCAAGAAAATTCTTTCTACTTCTAGAAATCCCACTGGCACCTGCTTACAGTACTTGAGAACTGAGTCATTATACATCAATTGTCCCATATGGGGAGTGAAGAAGTGGAAGATTGAAATACAACATAATAGATTAAAAATATCCTCATAGCAGTATAGCTGAGACCTGACCATTTCCTGGGAACAGATTGGTCTGGAGAAAGAGATTTGTCAAAGGAAAAGAAATCAAAGCCTGTGAGTTAGAAAGATTGGAAGATGTCCCAAGTGGCTTTGAGGTAGTTTGGAAGTAGTTTATTATAATGGGTTAAAAGTATAGTATTTTGTATCCTAGAGATGTTAAGTTTAATTTTCAACCATGTAATTGACTGATTGATTGAATAAAATTACCCAAGATGACACATCAAAATATACAGAGTTTTTCTGATAAAAATGTTTGACACTTTCCCCCCTGATTACAACTACTGTAAAGTATTCCAGACACCAATGTTGCCTTTTTTTTTCCTACTTCGTATACTGCTTTCCTTGTCCTATTCTTATGATTCTTGCTCACCTTCTTCCCAAGTTTCCCCTTTTTCCAATTCTTCTCTCCAGTACTTTTGCTCTTGATCTATGATTTGGATATGTTCTCTGCTTATCTAATTTTATTAATAAAGTCTTATTTAAATGACCAGTCTGTTCTGAGTTCTATATCTCTATTGGATAGCTATGTGATGGGAAACTTCCATAGCCCAGAAGTCAATTGGGTTACCAGTCCTAAAACCTGCAAGTTTGTATGCAATCCCTGGTCTCACTGCAAGTTGAGTACACAGAGGTTACCACTGTTGACATGCCATGTTTACATCTGGAAACCTTTGTCACCACCTTCCTAGTTATCATCATTATCCCCCCAACTCACCGAAAAGTTGTTCCCTAGATAAAATTCATATTAACAATTTGTTTTTTTTAATTAATCATGATGTTCATCAACATCATCACTTTCTACTGATTTTTCTTTCCTTTTTTTTTTTGTGGGGAAAAGAAAAGAAATACCTTGTATGAGCAGCAAACAGTACAGAACATTATATAAGGTAGGGATGGGCAAATTTCCAAATCATGTTTTACTTCGTCGTTCTCCCCAATTCCCCAACCCAGAGAAAATGTCAATGGCTTCCCCTTACCTGTAAAATAAAGTAAAAACTTATTGGCAAAAAAATAAATAAATAAAGTCCTCTTTATTACCTATTTGTATCTCTAAGATCATTATGTTCCTTTGTATAATTAGGTGGCATAATAAACTTGTCTTCTGAATGCATCTTGAGCATTCCCAATTTCATGTATTGGCTCATATCATAGTTTCAGTCTTCAATGTCTTCCATTTCTCCTCTTACGTAAATCTAGAATTCATGATCTCTGTATTAGTATACATGTATTTTCTAGGGAGAAGACAAAATTGGCTACTGTGTTAAAAAAAAAAAAAAGATGCGGTACATATACACAATGGAGTATTATCTACCCATTAGGAAGGAAGATGTCCTCTCATTTGTGACAGCATAGGTAGAACTTGAGCACATTATATTGAGATAAGCCAGACAGAGAAAGACAAGTATTGTATGATATCACTTATATGTGAAATCTTAAAAAAAAAAAAAAAAAAAAAAAAAAAATTAAACCAGTAAAAACCAGAGAGTAAAATGATGGTTAGCAGGGGAATGGTGTGGTAGATAAGAGCAACAGTGTTTAAATGTACATACTGGTAATGAGTAGTAAATAAGCCAGAAAGATCTAATGTACAGTATAATGAATATAGACAATAAAATGTACTATAATTACAAAATATAAATATCACTACATCAGGAACCATATTATAATATATAAATGTATCAAAGTAATATGCCATATACTTTAAACTTACCCAATTTTATCATTTTTATTCAGTAAGAAAACAAAACAAAACAAAACAAAATAGGCCAGAAGGTATGATAACAGAACAGGTAGAAGTCTTTCTCAGTTACTTTCAGCTTAATCTACTATATTTGGTAACTATGCTATTTAAGGTGCTCTATTATCCACTGCAGAGAACTAGGTAGTCAGCATCCTACTTATGGCACTAAGAATATGACCACATATGCCTGCATGTTCCCATTTTCTAGAGCAATATAGGCTATGAAGTAAAATGAAAGAATGAATAAATACACATCTGACAAGAAAAAGAGCAGCAAGATAGTGCCCAATTAGGTTTAAATGAGCAGCTACCTTAAAATTTGGAATGGCTTTGAGGGATGACTGAATTACAGGTAATCTTTCTTCTGGAATGTACCATCTGTTAAATCCTGTTTGTTTAAGTACCATCTTCCTTCTTTGTATTAGAAAAGACTGGTGTTGTGTTTAATTTGCTTTGTATTCTTCCTAGGCTGATGTATCCTGATGGGTGAATACAGTAAGTTCATCCATTAGTTTCTATCTCTTCCACCTGCCCTCTAATTGGCTTACTCATTGGAAAATCAGTCACCTCGTAGCTATACTTACTCTTCCTACTTCTCTCTCTTTTTCTCTCCTTTCCCTGCTCCTTGCCCTTAATCACATGTGCATCATTCTAAGGAAAGTGTCCATAAGAGATGTATCAGAATGGCAAGTGCCTGAGACAGAAGATCACACAAATGAAGTGTGTCCAGGTGGAAAACTAAATACTTGGAAAGGATACAAAATATTCAATAAACATGAGAGGTGATATGAGAAGAGGAAGTCCAGCCCGTGTCGTTCCAAAAAGTAAAACTAGAACAAAGAACCAGAAGGTAGATTTGGGCTTCAGTTATTTTTGTAAGAGCAAAAGTTATCCAAAAACGAATCATGCTGCCCATGAGGAAAGAGATTCCCTGTCATATAATATAGTGACGTTGAGTATGGCATCAGTACAGGAGGGATTAATATCCTGGGCATTAGTCCTAGTTGCTTTAGATAATATGGAGTTATTTAATGCTACTCCCTGACTTAAACAAATAAGCATAATAAACCAAAGCTTCAGAGTAATAACCATCTACAGAATTTTCCTGATTCATCTGCTCTCTCATCCTATCTTCCATCTGGTTCTGATAAAACAGTGCTCCTGGTTATCACTGTGGGTACATGATGCAAACTGAGCAAATGCAGATAGCACAGCCCTGTGGTAAAACTGATTGGTTTATGTAGGCCCATTCAGATTCCTTCTCTGGACTATGTACAGTAAATGGGAAAATAAACACTTTCTCTTTATAGCGGTCACTAAGTTAAATTGTATGATTTGTGTATGCCCAGTAGTCATTTTCTTTGATCAAATGTAGGAAAAGCATGTATGGTGTGAAAATGTGTAAAGCCATAAAGGCTAAGTGGAAAGATTAAAAATGTGAGTCCCCAGAACATTGTTAGTTTCCTTTGGATTCTGTAAGGCCTCTGGTCAGTTTCATTCTTATGCTTCCCAATTATGCCATACGATATATGTCCCCCAAAGAAGCTAGTCTAACATAAGGATCAAACCTAATCTTATCAGGCTGTACATACTAGATATATCAGTATATCAATACTTGACATTCTCAGTATGTTTTATGTACTATTACTTCTAGGAGATAATTCTAGATGTTTTCAAAGAAAAAAAATCATATTGCAGATGTCTTTTCTATCCACTCTGTCAAGCACGATTTTAGGGCTCTGATAAAGGACAAGAAGTACCTCATTTGTGTGTATCAATCACCTGGATCTGATTAGAATGCTATAGCTGTTCATCTTAGATATTTTTACTGATATCCTCACAATGGGAAAAGAGAGTAAGTTCAAAACTTTGAAGTCAAGGGCTTAGCCATTAATGCAGTATTTCTTTAAATTCCTGTCTTTTACTTTTTCTTAGTCATCAAATTTTACACTGAAATCCATGATGCTTTTTTTTATTTTGACATAAGCATAAAGTTTCAAATATTTAACCTATTTTCCAGAGATCTGTCTGTAAAATGTAATGCACTAGGAAGAAATACTGTTTATAATATAGGTTTGCATTTGCCTTTAGGCCACAATGTTATAGTCCTAAGAGTTTGTTTGAGGAAAACTGATGGTCAAAATCTGTTGGTACAGCAAAAAGCATGCATTGCTCTCCACTGAGAGTTCTGGGAAGGAAATGAATATTAAGATTTATCTCAGATTTCCAACTGTCCTGCACATTACCAAACCTAGCTTATTTTGTTAGTACTAAATCCAAAATATGGTCATACATTTATTAAAAAGAATCACACAAACTGCCTTACATATGAAAGATATTAAAAATTCAGACATACTGATTGATTAAAGGAACTTGGTGAAGCATTTCTGATAACTTTTTCATAATATTTAAAATGAATGTGGTGTTGGCTATCCAAAAAACTGTAATTATCAGTCTTTATAATAAGGTTGCTTAATCTACTCATTACAAATAACAAATTAGGTTCTAACAACAACAACAACAACAACTGAATTATCCCAAAACTACAGATTCTAACTTTGCAAGTTTATTCTGGAGTATGCTTGACCTGCTTTGAGAAGCCAAACTGCCATGGGAACTGGAGAGAACAAGCATGAAAGTGGTTGCTTTTACCAAGTGGTACCATGGGAGGAATCAGACTGAAATTTAAAATGTGATATAAATTATTCACCATGATGTTAACATTTTAAACACATTCTTTTCACATCTCTTATCCCATTGGGATCCACAATGACCCTCTGAGGTAGATAAGACTAGTATCATTATCCCCACTCTACAGATGAGGATATTTATGTCCTTGAAAGTTGAATGAGTTGCCCAAGGTCCGGCAATATTTAATCTAGAAATAGATCCAGGAGCTCTTGCTTTCTTTCTGGGCTTTCACTAGTCACTTTTTTTCCCCCTGCCTGCTATTCAGAAAAGAGGCATGGTGCTTACTAATATTCTGGAATTGAGAAAGAAGAGTACATTTTGATATCACAGAATAACCAAACTGGCAGTACCATAAATCTTGGCACACATATTGATCTTTTCTGCTAAACAGACACATACACATGCGCACACACAAACCCATGAAGCATGCATATTTTACAATGGTTATATAACTATGTGTATTTCCCAATACTTTTCTCAAATACAGTGGAAGACCCAAGTCTTAGTATAACATCTTATGAGGGGTCTTTCATTACCATCCCCCCCACTTTTACCATTTGAACCATTAGCAATACCTCTGGCTTTACCTTTAGTATATACGGATTTTAAAACTTCTACCTACAATAACCTTGACCCAAATTACCTTCATCTCTCACCTAGGTTGTTGCAATCATCTTGTTTTCCCTCTTTTGCCCTTCTATATTCTAAAAGTATGTTTTATAAACAATCTTCTATATGTGTGAATTAAATAGCCTCATTGTTCTACTCCCTAATTTTCAGTGGCTTCCCATCACAGAACAAAATCTATATTCCTTGCTGTGGCCATGACTAGTGATTGACTTCTACTATCAACCACTCTCCTTCTCTCTTGGATTTGGAAATTTAGCTGGGCAATGGCTGCATTCCCCAGCTTCTTTTGTGGGCTTGTATGTTACCAATGTATACGACTTGGGAGTCATACCTTTCAACAGTATATGTGTTTGTTTTCTTCTCATATGCTAAAACCCAGGTAATGGATTAGGATATCACCTAATAGCAGGGCAGCAAGTGACAAAAACTGGAAAACCTATGAACAGGGCTAAGAATCCTAGAAACTCTTCATCTCTAGACATGATATACTACTATGTCAGAGATGCTGTATTTTGGGATTTCCTCATTACTGCAGCTTAGCCTGTACTAGCTAATGCTCTTCCAAAGTCTATAGGCAACACAGCCTTACTCTTGCCTATGGTTGTGACTTTGGCTCCGTATCTTCTTTACTCTGTACCCTGAGGCAGGTTGTACTCCCTATGTTTTGAGCAGCCCATGTAGTTTTTCCACTTGTTCTCTTTTCCATGGAATATTCTTCTCCCATATCCTCACTTGGTTTAATTCTTAATTTATTGAGAACTTCCTCTGTTCAAATATCACCTCCATTAACAGTCTTTCTCTGACTCTTTAATCTAAACTAGCCCCATCTTTCTACCACTGAGCACTCTCTGTCAATCTATTTTCTCATCAAAAACTTGCCGCTATTTCAAATTATACTGCATACCTATACACTATTTGTTCCATTAAAAAAAAAAAAAAAAGAGCTTCAGGTAAGCAGCACTTTCTCCTGCTCATGCTTGTACTGCTCAGGGCCTAGAACAGTATTTAGCTCACAGAATTTCCTTTCACTTCACCTTTTGATTCTAAGTTATTGAGCAGGGTTATGCTTAGCCTGCTGGGGGGAAGAGATAAATGGAAAGATAAAGAATCATGTAGAGCTGAAACCCAAATAGGGAGCTGCAGTAGTTATATATCTGTTTATATAAACAAATACTCTGCAGAGTACTGAGCATGTGTTAGATCTTCCGTTAATTGCATGAAGGAGATCCCACTCTTAGTCTCATATTACTGTGATAAGTTAACTGAGATTTGGTGAGATTACTATTTCAACCAAAATCACACAGCGAGTAACTGGCACAGGGAAAAAAGGAAAAAAAAACAAAAACAAAAAAAAAGACTGCATGTCTCTTGGGCTTCAGCTCATTCCCTTTAGATTCATTTGTTTTGTTTTGTTTGTGTACAGTATGGCATATAATTAAACAGAAAGAAAGTGATTATTCTAAGGTTAACTTGCATACTGAAATATCCAGGGTTTGTGGTCTGGTGTGATGATCCTCACAACCCTCAGCCTCATTTTTGCTCTACTCCACAAAAAGGCAACTGAATCATTGAGATTCTATATCTTTGTGGGACATGGCAGGGAGTGAAAGTCTTAGTATCAATTTTGTGTGAGATCATTTACATAAACTTTTTTGAAAGATTCAGAATTTCAGGAATTATGTGTTAAGAGGGGAGTTAACATGGGGAGTGGACAAGAAATACAGGGAGAGAGATTGGGTATGCAAGGGTAGATGGACCTTTGGGTATAAAGTCAGTTACTTAACTGCGTATTTCTGCCTGTACAGTTAGAAATGGGAGCCTGAAGGAGGTGTGAGGGGGCATCTGAGTTTCCACGGCAGGGCACTGATACCAAGCAGTGGGGATGTCTTTCCCGATTGCTCTGAGGAAAACCCAACTTCCCAAACATTTCAGCCTAGATCAGTATCTGGCTGAGAGCTTTTGGAAACAGGGGTATGGTGTTTCATACTCTTCCTAAGGAATTATGAGCAGTAGTCTTATATCCCATGTCCCCTGCCCCATGGCTTCTTGAATGCCACCTTCTCTGGTGGAAATACAAATCATAGTTAATATATGTCCTGGCAATTCTAAAGCTACATTGAAGGAACTACTGCTCTTTCCCTCAGAAAATCCACACTGGTGACCTACTTGGGATTCTTTAAAGTGCCTCAAATCATAAGAATTATTTTCTGACTCCCTTCCAGGTCCCACATAACTTCTTCACATGTTCCCCTCCAATAATATTATTAGGTTAGTAGGTATTAATCTAGGTCCACAACAAGTAGGCATGAACATAATGAGTAATATAATTAGGGATCTCTATAAACTAATTGAGTTATGAGCTGCTAATCAAATCTGAGACCCATTGAGTCAAAAGCCATGCTGTCAAGTATGACACGACAGAAGAGGGCAAGAACAGACCAGTGTTTCAACACAGAGGGCATCCTGCATATCTAAGCAAATGCTATGGAAAGTAAGACCAGTGTTATGGATTGAGATGTGTCCTTACGAAGTGTGTATGTTGCAGTCCTAACCCATAAAGTAACCCATAAAATATGCTTGGAGATAGGGCCTTTAAGGAGGTAACTAACATTAAGTGAAGTCATAAGAGTTGGGCCCAAATTCCACAGGACTGGTGTCCTTATAAGAAGGGCTCAGGTCATGATCCCAGGGTCCTGGGATTGAGCCCTGCATGGGGCTCTCTGCTCAGCAGGAAGCCTGCTTCTCTCTCTCTCTCTCTCTCTCTCTGCCTGTCTCTCTGCCTACTTGTGATCTCTGTCTGTCAAATAAATAAATAAAATCTTTAGAAAAAAAAAAGATTTAGAAGGGGAAGACACTAGAGCTCCCTCCTTCGTGTGCATGCATGTACCCTTAGGAAAGGCCATATGAGGACAAAACCAGAAGGCAGCCATCTACAAGTCTCACCAAAAAGAAGTCTCACCAAAAAGCAACCCTTCTGACACCTTAACCTGGACTTCTAGACTCTAGAACTGATAAAATACATTTCTGTTTAGGTCATCTAGTCTGTAGTGTTTTATTACCATAGCATGATTAACACAATCGGTAACATTTTGACAGATACATTCTAGACAACTTTTTGAATAGGTATAGTAATGCTATTTCCGTTTAGGGATACTGAGGCACAGAGATCTAAGTAATGCATTCTAGGTCATTAAGAAAATGGCAGATTTGGGACAAAAACTCAAGGCTACATGAGTTAAAATCCACATGCTCAGGCAATATGTACCTATGTCACCCTCACACTAGCACACTATTATGAAAAATGCATATTGGTCTTCAAAAATAAATAATGCTTTTAAAAAGGCTAACACTTTCACAATCGGAATTTAGTAAATATTTACAGGATTTTTCACTCTTTATGCATTTCATTGTAAGCAATTCATTCACACAAATTTACTTAGATTGTTAAGATTGTGCCTCTGCCCTTCCATGAGCTAGTGTGTATATGAGAGTAAAGACCCCATACCTACTATGCTTCTTGGACCAAGAACCAATCAATGGCCTTTTCCTTTAGTAGACATCAACATAGCAAAATGACCCAAGCCAGGAAAAGTGAGAAAAGGAGCTTACGAGTACTACTTTTCTCCCATAACTGCCATTCTATGCCCATCTGATATAGTCACAATCTACAAAAAAGTCCTATAATTTAATAATTTGCAAACAGTTAACAGTATTTTTTATTAAATCAGTGAAGCAGGAGGTTGAATCAAATTGAAAGATAAAATTTAAGGACAAACAAATTTCAAACGATGGTTAAATGTTTAATCAAGGCGTTTCAGTGATGGTATAAATGTCAAAACAAGAGACTTATGTGCCCAAACCTTTAAAACAACAGGGTGTCTTATTATTTTTAATACTTTTCAAAAAAACATGTATTTTTTAATCAACAACTTCTATTACCTAACTTTATGGTTCATAAACTGTTATAGTTGTCAGAAGATCTACACATTTCTCTTTCTACCCAACTAATAAAAATAAATGAGAAAATTGAAGATATTTTTATTTTCGTGTGGGCTTATAAGTGCAACTTCTAAAAACTTTTTTTCTTTGACCTCATCACAAATGCTGTACTTGACCTACTGCATGTGTGCCAGGCTATTCCAATGCATGCAAATTTGGCATATACTGATTTATTTTAGATCAGAGCATCTTGCCCCAAAATTACTTAATCTTGTGACTTTACATTTTTCTATCGATCTAATGTTTCAAATGAGTTTTTTTAACAGCTATAACAGTATTTGTATTTTTACCAACTGCTTTATGAATATCTTCCATCCTTTCAATTTTTTTTCCCATAATAAACATTTATTTTATTTTATTCCCAAAACAAACAGCAGACATTATTTTCTTCAATTTATACAGAAGGAAACTGAGGCTCAATGACTTGCTGAATATGCCCCTGGCATGTGTTCTACTGCTCTTTGTAGCATACCACGCAAGTATTCAAAGACAAGTTCTTTTTTTCTTTCATACAAGATATTATTTTTTCTACATTTTATGAAAAATGAATTCTATAATAACCAGAAAGAGCACAGATTTAATGAATATTAATGACTTCTCAATATCACCTCTCACAACACCAGGTTTCAAAAATTCTTCAGTCATCATGGTAGCTCAAGTGTTAAGCACCTAACGTGTGTTCTGAACAGTGTCCTGATGGGACTTCAACATTTAAACACATAGTCCCTGGCTTCCGGTTGGCTTTGATTGCTGGAGAACAAGTTTTTAAAGTTGTGACTGTAGAAAATAATTCACTGGGCTCAATAATTTGCATATGAAGACATCTTCATCACTACATAGTTACATTGCATACATAATAAAATTATCTAAAGGTATAAAACAGTGCAACATTTTTCACCAGGCAGTACAGGACTACACATGCATGACTAAAACTATACTTGTCATAAAGCCATAAGGTCATTATAGGCTGCATATATAAGAAAAACTTATTTGGATGATGAAAAATTTGAGTTGGTTCTTCTTTATTTGCTTTAGATTTCCCTCCCAACTCATCCTTGAACCTATGAGCTACCTCTGCCTTCCCACTTCAGTCAGTACCTAGTTGTGCTTGGTTCACTCAGGCAATGCTCTCATAATTCTGGAGGAAACTATTCCTCTATCATGGAGACAAATAATTAGATGAGTACTGTTTTCATGGTTAGCAACTTACTTGGATAATGCCCTGGGGCATCTAACTAAAGAGCCCAAATGTATAGAGAATTGTGGGGGGAACCCTATTTTTGAAATGATTCCTTTATTTGTATGACTCCAACACACTCATACTTTGGTATAGATAGTTCTATATTTATCATAAGACATATTTTGTCTTCCTGGAATTTGAGTTAGAATACAAAATCTCAGGGGCGCCTGGGTGGCTCAGGGGTTAAGCCTCTGCCTTCAGCTCTAGTCATGATCTCAGGGTCCTGGGATCGAGCCCCTCATTGGGCTCTCTGCTCAACGGGGAGCCTGATTCCCCCCTCTCTCTGCCTGCTGCTCTGCTTACTTGTGATCTCTCTCTCTTTCTCTCTGTCAAGTAAATAAATAAAGTCTTAAAAAAAAAGAATACAAAATCTCATAATACAGTTCACTCAGTTATGGTATACATTGTTATTATAAGTTATTATAATATAATGTCCTTTTAGTTTGCTTAAGCCAAGTACTTAAAATGCTCATTTGCTCAAAGAAATTTCTTATTCTGCTCTAAATGTTTAGCTTCTTAGTACACAAGGACATTGTGCACAGAAGACCCACACTACACTGATATGTTAGAAAACCTTTCTAATTATCTCAGTTTAAGGAATCCCTGCTCTAAATAGCTTTATAGAAATAGTCATACAGTAGAGAATGGCTTCTGTTAAATTTCAAATATAGTGAATATAGTCCACATGACTTTATCTTTGAATTCAACAATTTAAGAATTTCTGACATTTTCCAAGCCATTCTGGCTTAAATCCTAATATGCTTTGAATGCCTCATGTCTCACCAGCCCAGATGATTGTTCTACCTTAACCACTTAATATGCATGCCTCAAAATAAGATTGTGATTATATTCCTTCTCACTGGGCATTCTCTTTTCTTGGACTCACACATGGTTTGAGTGTTTCATTTTCAGTATCACGCAAACCCTGAACCCTCATCAAAACTGTGAATATCCAACAGGTTTACTGGCATTTGCCTATAATCATTTTTCAAATGAATTGTCAGCACAGTCTTAATCTGCCTTTGGCTGCCCTAATTGTTCCCACCTAACCTGCCAAGTCTTTCACTACTGCAAAAGTTTTGCTGAGATTTTACATTTATTCATCAGTAATTATAAAAACGTGTGTAAGAATATATTGCACAGTTAAAGATGTGGAAGACCTTATCTGAGTACCTCATCATGGAAGCAAGCCATAAAACCTAAAACTGGATCTGAGTCTATTGCCAAACATTCTACCTTTATGTCATTTGGGGGAAGAATTAAATATATGTAATATCTACACTATTATGAAAGCAATTACAGTGATAATCAGTTATCCAGATGTTTTATTGATTTGATGCCCAAAGTCCAGATGTTTAGGAATATCTATGATTGGCATGATGTAAACATATCCAAAGACTATTATTCCAGTCTGCTGAAAGGGATAATGCTACTCTCAGATAATCTGCTTTGCTAATAATGCTTTTATATACTTTCCAACAGTGCACAGTTCAAAAAGCAAACAGAAACACATCAGTTTTGTAGTTGGTGCTGAAAGATTCTCCTAGACATGATCTCATAATCATCCTACTAGATTCCTTTTGATCTGCTGGCTACCTTCAAAGGCCTAGAAAACAAGAAAGGAGGTAAGTAAAACCAAACCAGCATCCATGTCATCGAAAAATACAAATTTCATAGGCTGACTTAAGTTTTGTTATTTGTCTTCTAGTCTAGAATGACAATTTTTGTTCCAAATACTCTGCAGCTATAATCTGTTCTTTTTTGAATGATATCTTCCCTGAAATTTTGCAAAGACAATGCAGGAAAAAGTTTATGAGTATCTCCTTGGAAGCCACAGATACTCCCATTGTGTCCTTGTTGAATAAAAAATTTGAAGTGCAGATTTGGCATTGGAAGATTGACTGGATTCTAAATGAACCTTCTGATAGCAATGTAAAACTAGAGGGAACAGAGCACCAGTAATAAAGGGAAATACAAGGCTAAGTATTGGAAAGTAATTAGCGAGCTCATCACTGGCAACCCTTTGATGGCCTGAATTACTTCCAGAAAGATAAGAGTATATTGTTTAAAAAACAATTAAATCCCACATGCACATTCATAGAATTATTGCACATTCATATGCAAATAGAGAGGACTGGATTCTTTGAACATACTAATATATAGCAATAGGGAAGCATTATATTAGGTACTGTCATATTTGGGTGTGTAAAAGGCACCCATAGTAAATATGTGCACTACAGACCTATGCATTTTATAAGGTCCCTAGGAATTGTGGTTAAACTTTGCCATGTGGCTAAGGGCCATCGGCAAACAGCATATCCATTAGATTTCTCAAACAGTATTACATTATTTGTACTGACATCAGAAACAAAAGAATAAAGGCAAACCTGTTATCAATTTTCTCTCTTTCTCTATCAGGTTCATAGCCCTTATTTATGGGTCAGCAGAATTTATGTATATATGTTTACTATATAACACAAAAACATAAAAAGGGAAAACAGTCTAGGTCCTATGCACAAGATTATAATGCATTAAACTTCTATTCTTTTCCTTTTTGACTAATAAATATAATCTTAGCTTCTCATCCTGGTAATCACTTCCCTTCATAATCCAGCTTTAACTCATCATTTTGGTTCCAAATAGCCCTTTTATTCTAAATCAATATACTTTAATCCTCTAAACTCACACCTTTTCTATTTACACTATTCTTGGGCTTATGTATTTTATCCACTCTCTTTCCCTAACTACTGTCTTACTAATTTTTTTTAAGAGAGGGAGCAGGGAGGGGTTGAGGGAGGGAGAAAGAGAGAATCTTAAGCAGACTCTATACCAAGTGCAGTGTACTGAGGGGCCAATCTCAAGATCCTGAGATCATGACCTGAGCCAAAATCAGGAGTTAGATGCTTAACTGACTGAGCCACCCAGGGGCCCTGGTCTTACTATTTCAAAGCCTCAAGTCAAGTGCTATCACTCAGCATACCCACTGTTCAAAAACCCCACATTCCTCACAGATTATAACCCTCACTGCTACTATTCTACTCCATAGCCAATGTTAGAGATTTTATTGGTTGCTTCTTTTATATTTTAGTATTCATTATTTCAAACCCAATTTTTATTGTGCTTGAGTGAATCTGCATATGTGTGCAGGTGTGCACATGTGAACACGTTATATGCACAGCTGAAGTACTCATTTAGACCATAAATGCTGGCAGTACACAGTATCTAATGCCTCACTTTTTTGGTCTTCATAATACCTAATCAAACGCTTTGTCCAAAATTATCTGTTCAATAAATATTTACCTGCATTTTCAAATATTCACAAATTACTATACCTAAAAATGTATAACAAAGAAGCAGTGACAAATGCCATAGAATATTTATAAATACATATCTTAATAAATATTAAAAATTAATCTTAACCAAATGACTATTATGCCCACAGAAATTTGGGTATTAGATGAAGGTAATAAATGACCACAAAACACAAAAAGTAAAAGCCAGCAATATTTTATGTTAACTATCCTAATCTCCCAACTCTAGAAAGACTTTAGGATTGGGAAGGAAGCTCACTTCTCACTTGTGAGTGAGAAGCTCATTGTCTCACTTCTGGTATCACACAGATTTTTACTGCCTAATATGGCCTTTCTTGAGTCCTTTATCTCCGTTTTGATTTTGGCTTTGCTTTTGTCCAAAGTGCTTAACTTTATGGATTATGCCTTTCTGTGTTTCACAGCACCTAGGAGAGTGTTTGGTACAGAAGTGTCTTAGCAAATATTCTAATTGCTTATAGATAATTGTTTTATAAATACTACAAATATCCTTATCTCATTACCCAAACAAGAATGGAAATTCCTTCAATTGGATGCTTTTGGAGCCTTGAATCACATCCACCTCTAATACTGGCTGAAGCCACAGTGCTCCTATCTTCTATGGCAGAGAATTCCATGAGACATTGAAAAGCTGTTCCAGGTATGTGACTGATTCTTAGTGGAAGCTGGTGTCTGATTCCTGGTCTCAAAGCCTTGTGCCAGGAGCACTCTCTATGAGCTGAGTACTTCCATACCTACCATACCATGAAGTTGACTAAGACTTGCAGTAAATACATGATAAAAATGTCTCCAGAGGGCACACTTAGTCAAGACTCTCTGTTGCACTTGCCATCTCTCCATCAACTCAAACTTAGAACCTCTTGAGAGTTTTCCCCAAACCAACCGATGGAGAAGAAAACCCAGGCCTAGATAAGGAGGGAGTCAGTTTGGTATGTTGATGCATACTGCACCACCGTCACACATGGTTGCAGTCCTCAGGGACAATGGTGAGAGAAATCCTTCCAATGGACAGAAATTCAAACATTAAAATTGCTTGGATACTCTATGTGGAGAGAAATAGAACTGAGGAAAGGATATACAGAAACTCCTGGGCAGTGGCATATGGCTTAACCTCTCAGTCAGGATCTGGAAGAGGTAAAATAGAAAGACCAAAGACAATGAGATCTTGGGAAGAGGTGTGTGGATAAATTTATTTGGCTGAGCACACGATACGCTAATCTTGTCCCTTCACTTCAGTGCCCATGAGAAAGCATCCACAATGGAGGAGACTTTTAAACACTTTTAAACACCAGACATCAATAGACAAGCAATGATTTCCAAGATGGAGACTCTAAATCAGCCTCCATTTGGGTCCATTCACAGCAAGCTAATCTGACTACTTTTGCTATGAATGTTCTCTCGTTAGCAGTGAAGACAGGCTGGGAACTGGCCATAGCCCCTCCCTTGAAAAGATCAGTAAACCACCTAGCAAGCTGGTTACATCAGACTCCTCTGGGATAAAAGTGTGTTCCTACTATAATTTTTCTTTCCTCCAGGTGTGGTTTTGCTTTCCTTGTAGGCAATGTCTATGCTGGCACTACTGTCAAGTTCTTTTAGAACGATTTACCAAGAGTATGCCCTGCATGAAATTGCTCCAAACAAGGGACCTATTTTACAATGAAGGTGGCATAATCTGTTCACCTTGCAGGGTCATTATGAGGATTAGAGATAATTAAATATGTCATCTAACCTTTGGTGACAACCTATTAACACCTTGAGTTCTGGTGATAAGTACAATGACAGAAATTATTTACTGAGCTGGGCTCTGGGGGATATTTTAAAAGTATAAAAGAGAGATAAAGGTAGTTAGTATATATAACTAGACTAAAAGTCTTGTAATCAGTAATGCAAGAGCTGGATATACATAGAGTATCTGATTTCAGAGCCTAATCTCTGCATACAGTGCCACATATTCCTTCACAGTATTACATCACTAAACAGATTAAGTCATCATAGCCAGCAATATAACAATTGCCCAAATATGAAGATGTATTTTCTTCAAGATCCTTTTAACAATAGAGTAGTATAATTATCTTAGATAAAACAATAGAAATTATTGCCTGTTGAGAGGAATTGATAAAGTAAAAAAATCAAAATTTACTATAATTACTCAGTTCATTGCTTAACAGTTTCAATGTCAATGTTATAGGTCAAATCATATCTCCTAAAAGTTTCAATTAGATAAATTAGGGGGCTATGGTTATTAGATTATAAAAATGGCGAATTAATATGGAGGAAGGGTGTCTCCCAATCAACTCAGTTATCTAGAATTTAACCGCATGTCTAAAAGTTGTAGTATCTCCAAATGCACGGAAATGTAACTATGCAAATTGATAAGTCTTTGTAAAGTATGGAAGATCCTTTCTCTAGCAGCAATTGAATGTGAATTTAGTCAATACATCAGAATCTGTAAATAGGAGCTATGAACTGTGAAAAGCCAATGGAAGTGAGAAAAGATGAAGATTGCTGATGTTATTCAGCATATAGACAATGGTTTCAGAATGGCCTCCTATTTTAAAGCACAATATAATGTTTACACATATAATTGTGACATATATGAAACCTATCTCCCCTAACCTCCACCAATAGTATGATTAGAGGTGTGTGCAATGCAAGGATGTTTTATTTTAATGCCTACATATATTTTAAAAATATTAAGAATTAAAGAATAAACTTCAGTTGTCTTAGAAATATGATTTTGAAAATCTCTTCCATCATTGTGAGAACATAAGGAGCCATCCTATTTCCTGGGCCCAGTTTTCACAGAAGTTTTTGAAAAAAGCTAAAGAAACCACAGAAAAGGCCCTCAACAAATGCCACTACTCAGCCCTGTTTGCCATCATGTGGTTCAAGACTTTTTCTTTTTTCCATTATAGAATAAGCTGAACAAGGCCATTAAACACAGTGCCCAAGCCAATAGGTATGTGAAGAAGTATAGTAAATTCATGTGTGGGTAAAAGTCAATATTCAATATAGGTCATCTAGGATTGAGTATTTTTAACTCAGAAACCTGAATTCAAAGCTAAAGTAGTAAAAATGAAAATAAAATAGTGCTACAATGCCTTAAGACTTGAGTTGCTCCCAACTGACTGGATTCGTTTTCCAGGCCCCTTCAATTGTCTAACCTTTATTTTATATTTCAGGATACTGATCAATAGAGGCTCCCTCCCTTAACTAAATAAGCCTCACAAGGTGAAAAAAAGTCACTAAATTAATATTAATTTTGTGACATAAAAGAGCCAGTGCTATCTACAAACAGTATAATTAATTGGGATTAATTTCATGTGCAAATTTTGTCATTGCAGGTGTTGATGGAGTAATACATCAAAGAGACTTCACCTCTGTAAAAATCAATGCTAACATAACCTTGATTACTGTTCTTGTGGATGTCACATATAACACTAATCAGTCATGGTTTGTAGCAAACATCTTAGAGAACAAATATAATTTGCTTTTTTATTGGCATTTTTCAAAATGAGAGATAATATGCATTCATGGGCCTAGCAATTCTCTGAAAGAATACAGTCTCCTAAGGGAAGGAGTGGAGACAGTGTTGGTGCATGTGGGAATGGTTGAGAAGAAAATTACAAGAGTGTGAAAAAAAAATTTTCACATTGATATGGAAACTACTGATTCTGTTTTGGGAATACAGGCTTCCCAGGACACTTATAGAAAAGCCAGAGAGCTTCAATTCTATAAAAGAACAACATTTTGTAGTACCCAAAGGAAAAAATAACCTAACTTTATTGTAACAGACTTCATATAATCCTTATCTCTTCTTCTCCTAAATATCACAGACCTTCCACTGTATCAATTATGACCACAAAGGAACAAGAGGAGGGTTAACTTCCAGTTGGTTATATCTTGAATTGACCTTTAATAAGTCACTGTGTAGTAAAAATTATAACTGCAGTGCCATCTTTCAGATTTGTATATTCAAAAATTTCCTCCATTTAGGTAGTCATCATTTCAGCTTTTGTCATTATCACCATTAAGAGAGTCATCAAAGCTAGAACTATCATGCTAGCCAATCAATCAACATGTATTAAAAACCCATTGGTATAAATTGCATTAAAATTAATAATTATATTAAAATAATAATACTCACAGAGGAAACCTAGTATAAAGAGATGACATATGCAAGGTGGTATATGACAGATTTCATTTGAATAAAAATGAAAGATTTCATTAAAAAAAGACAATTTCTTGCAGCCTGAAACAGAAATATATGACTTTATTGATCTTAAGTTGTTCTCTATAAAAGAAATTTCTCTGAGCACAGAAGAGTTGAGGCCAAGAGGTAGAGGTATATATTCAGGCATTTTAGAAAGAGGATTAAAGCAAAAACATAGTTTTAGAGAGGAGAGTAAGGTTGTTGCATATATCTTTTCCATTATCTTGTCCCTTCCAGATTTACTTTATTCCATATGTTTTCACATGGTTTGACATTTAGAAGGCCAAGTTTCTAATTTTAGCAATTAGAGTAGTGCTAAAATAGCATGTTAGAAAAAAATAAATGCTTTAGAGGAAGCAATCATATTAAATGTCTTTAACAACAGAAGCCTTAAGTACCCTTTGGTTTTTACTTTTGCCACCAATAACGCAGGCAGCAAAAACGCAGTGATATTTGAAACAATCACCTTGTGAGTCACCTTCCTCCATCCCAAAGCATTCCTGTCTGATCCCATGAATATATGAATAAACTCCTGCTTCTATAACCTCAATCTTGGCTCAGGCAAAATTATGTTTGGTCTTGTCTTTCTAGTATTAAAACTTAACCTCCTGCTTTGAGTTTTTGCTTGACTAGTCCCTCTGGTTCTTGTATCCTAGGTTGTGTTTAGTACAGTCTCCATCTAAAGCAGATTTTGTTAAATTACAAGCCTATCCATGTGGCAGGTACCTTGGTAAGGGCAGCACAACTGGGAGGTGGGGGACATTCACAGGGGGCATCATGAAGTCTCCTAATAATCATGCTTTCATTATGGTAAATTTTAATGTTTGCCCCTTTAAGCTTGAGAATATATGAATAAATTTTTGATGGTAAAGGTTGAGGAATATTATTCCTTTTAGGTTTCTTTATCTCTCCATACTCCTCATTTACTTTTTCTCCTTTCATCTTTCCATTGTTTTTCTCTGGTCTTGCTATTTCCCAGATCACCTATTCCCTTCTCAACTTTGGTATCCTCTGCTAATTTTTTCAACATCTTTCCTAGGGGGGGAAAAAAAAGTATGGGAAAATAAAGCACTTTAAATTAGGCTTTGGCTGCTTCATTTTGTAGGCATACATGCATCAGTTATATAGAATTTTCTAAAATCTAGAAGACAGGCCATAGATATATTTATGACACTGTGTGTTCTTAAAAATCTTTGTCTTTTCATAGATCAAACTTTAGAATATGGAAGACCAAAACCCATAATGATCCTATATACTTTTTTCTTAATTAAAGATTTTATTTATTTATTTGGGATACAGTGAGAGTGAGAGCAAGTGAGCACAAGTGAGAGAGAGAGAGAGAGAGCGAGCATGAGTGGGGGGAGGGGGGCAAAGGGAGAAGGAGAAGCAGGCTCTCCACTGAGCAGGGAGTCTGACACAGGGCTCAATCCCAGGATCCTGGGATCATGACCTAAGCCAAAGGCAGCCACTTAACCTACTGAGCCACCCAGGCACCCTGTCTTTTAGGGTTATGACTGTGTCAGGAAAAGTAGTTCCTCCCTTTCTCCAGAGTTAATACCTGATTTCTCTATAATATCCTAAAACTGTGCTCTGCCTTCAGGGTTCTCTTAACAGTGATTAACTTAATGAAGTCTGTGATTCTAGCAAAATCAGATTAAAATCACTATTTGGGCAATTCTCTTGCTGTTCAACTACAAACAGTACGTCATGAAATTTCTGTTACTTGTGATTCTTAAAGAGAGAGACTAGTGAATGGGGAAAGAGCCTTAAAGCAGGACAGTCTCAAATGCCAACACCAGTCTTCTGGATTTCAATATTCCCTGAGATCTTGGCCCGAAAAATTCTCACTATTTGATTAGGTCTTCAGGATTTTGTAATTTTCAGAAAAAAATAACTTGTTCATCTTTTCTTTTCAGTGGTCTTTAACAGGATGATATATTTAAGCCAGGATTTAATCAGCAAGCATATTAAATGTAAATGAATCAACTAAGCAACTTAGAAGACAAATAATGTTACAAAAAAACCTATAGGTTTATAAGACACACAATTAAAATATGCCAATATCAAAAGTGTAGGAAAAATATACAATACAAACATTACATAAAATAAATCTGGCACAATTATATTAACATTAGTTAAAATAAACTTTAAGAGGAAAAACTGTAATGAAAGCATTACATCAACAGGAAAAGAGTCTAAATTTGTCTCAGATATCATGGCCTCAAAAATTCAAACAAAATGGATAAAAATATTACAGAAACAATCAAATTCACAATCATAGTGAGAAATAGGAACATTATCTCAGAATCATATATTTTTTTAAGATTTTATTTATTTATTTGACAGAGAGAGATCACAAGTAGGCAGAGAGGCAGGCAGAGAGAGAGAGGAGGAAGCAGGCTCCCTGCTGAGCAGAGAGCCCGATGTGGGGCTCGATCCCAGGACCCTGGGATCATGACCCAAGCCGAAGGCAGAGGCTTTAATCCACTGAGCCACCCAGGCGCCCCTCTCAGAATCATATTTATCAAGAAGACAAAAGATGGTGAAGTGAAAATGTAGAAGATAGGATGTTTATGATTGGTCACATATGTAGAACAGAGCTCTCAACAAGTACATTATAAATCCTTTTGTAGCACCCATGAAGTTTACAAAAATGATTATATACTGACTATACAAATATTCTTAACAAATTTTGTGTGACCAACTGGCTATGAGGCATACAAGCTAGAAATAAAAATCAAAGATTCTATTGATAAAAACTTATATTTAAAATTAAGGAATATGCCTTTAAATAATTCATGAGACAATAAAGAAATGACAAGTAAACTTAGGAAGTATCTTAAACTAATGGCACCAGAAAACACTGCATAACAAAACTTGTGTGAGGTCACCAAAGTGGTGCTTAAATGAACATCTATAACCTTAACTGTTTACATGGAAATGAAACTAAAATATAAAAAGTCAAGCATCTACAAAGCTTGAAAAAGAAAACCAAAATACACCTAACAAGATAGAATGAAAAAAATAATAAAAATAAGAATAAATAGTATTTTTTCCTATCTGTCCATCCATTTATCATCAATGCCAAAAATTTATTATTTGAAAACACTGATAAAATTAGTCTCCTTCTCAAATATCAGACTCAAAAATACAAATAAGCAGTTACCAGTCATGATTATAAATCTAGCACATAAATATAATAGTTAGAAAATACAGGTGAATGGGCATAGTTTTAGAAAAGTGTGAGTTATAAATCTGATCTAAGAAGAAATAGAAAGTTGGTAACTATTAAATTGAATCAATAATAGAAAAATTTTCATAATTTAAAATACAGAACTGAAGAGACTTATCAGCAAATTCCACTAAACATTTGAGAAAGAAATAAGGTCTAGCTTTCACAGAATCTATGAGAAAATAAAGAAAAGAGTGAAGAGTCTATAGCTTATTTTACGGACCTGTCAAAGCACTGATCTCAAACCTGACAAGAACATTAAGAAAAAAATTATAGGCCAATTTCTCACATAAACAAAGAGGTAAAAATCCTAAACAAAATATTAACAGACTGAAATAAAGAAAGAAAATAAATAATGAACAAGTTATGTTTATCCCATGAATGCAAGGATGGTTTAATATTTAAAATGCAATCAAAACTAAAGATAATGAAGAAAGAAAGAAAGAAAGAAAATAAATAATGAACAAGTTATGTTTATCCCATGAATGCAAGGATGGTTTAATATTTAAAATGCAATCAAAACTAAAGATAATGAAGAAAGAAAGAAAGAAAGAAAGAAAGAAAATAAATAATGAACAAGTTATGTTTATCCCATGAATGCAAGGATGGTTTAATATTTAAAATGCAATCAAAACTCACATTTCACAGATTAAAGGAGAAAATATCTATTATCATAACAACAGTTACGGAAATGTATTTAATAAAATTCAACTTCGATCATAAAATACCTTATCCTAACTTCTTTAACTGCTAAAAAGTACCAAAAAAAAGTTTCATGGTAGCTAGGTGATATATTAAAAACTTTTCTCCTGATATTCAAAATGGCACATTCCTGTGTGTACAGGAGGACCCTATCTAGCTGAGTATTCCAAAATAAAGAAATAAAAAGAATATTGTAAAAGTATAAATAAAGCTGTCATTTTTCTGAATAATATGGTTGGGGACTAAAACTTCAAAAGACTCTACAAATTATTAGAATTAATTTAAGAAGTTCAACAAAGTTGTTTATATGGTCAACTTAAAAAAATCCATTTTTTTTCTATTCATTAACAACCAAACATTTTTTCTCAAAAAGTAAGATTCATAACTAAGTATATAGGAATACATATATTTTTATTCATATACATGTGTATTTATATATGAAACCTAAGGAGAAAACCAGAAATTATTGATACAGAGACAAATACATCTAAAGATCCATCATGCAGGTGAGTTAAAAGGTACAATATTGTAAAGATGTTAATGCTCTCAAACTGATCTTCAGATTAATTGGCATCTCACACAAAATCCCAAACTCTATTTTATGCAACATGAAATCTGGTATTAATAGCCACATGGAAATACAAGAACCAAGAAGAGCTAAGAAACTCTTAAAGATAAGAAATAAAGTAGAAGGACTTACGCCCCTGAAATCAAGTCAGACTGTATCAGGAGGTAACTAACTAGAGTATGATTAATGCAAGGATATTCTAATATACCAATTGGCCAGAAAGAAACCCATACTAACAAGGATAATTGAATGGTGAGAAAGGTGAAACTCCGGGGAGCAGAGAAAGAAATCAAAGTCATTGTAGTTAATGATGTTGGGAAAATTGATTTTCTATCTGGAAGACAATGAAATTTAATCTCTACCTTACAATGTAAACAAAAATTAATTCCAAGTGGATTGTAGAATTCAATGTAAACAGCCCAAAATTTAAAAAAAAAAAAAGCTTCCAGAAGGTAAAAAGAAAAATATTTCCAAACAAGTTATAAAAAACACTAAAGATAATTAAGGACATCTCTTTATCAAAGGACACTGGTGAGAAAATAAAAGGCAGGCTAAAGGGTAGGAGAAGACCATGCTAACATAAAACCAACAAAAGGATCATATCATATTGAAATGATACATAAGAAAAATATATGATAGAGACAAAGAGGAAGGAGGGAAAGAGAGAGAAAGAACCTTCTATAAATCAATAAGAAAGAGATACCCAATCCTATCTTAAAAATAGGTAGGTAACAAGTCCTTCACAACAAAAAAGATAAACAAAAGACCAAAAAGTATATGAAAAGGTGCTAAGCCTCTCTACTAATCATAAAAATGAAAATCAGTACCCACCAGAAAAACTAAAACGAAAAAGACTGATGAGCACTGGATGTTATACACAACTGATACATTACTGAACACTACATCTGGAAACTAATGATGTACTACACGTTGGCTAATTGAATTTAAATAAAAAAGCGAAAAAGAAAAAGACTGAAATATCAAATGTTGGCAAGTGTTAACAGTTAATATATCTTATATGTTATTTATGGGAATTTAAGTTTCACAACCACTTTGGAAAACTCTTTGGATTATTCTGTTAAACATACACATATAACAATGATAAACAGTAAAAAGGCTATATCATTCCTATGTGCATTCCCCCAAAATGTGTATACACGATACCAGTGGTCATGTACAGAATATTCCTAAGAGTACTGTTATTTCAAACAGACGACTCAATTGACCACAAAAGAAGATTGAATGCACTCATTGGGGTAGAGTCATGCAAGAGAATACCGTAAAACAGAAGTGAACAAGCTCTAGTGACATAACACCAACACAGTAACATAGTAACACCAACAGCTCTAATAAACCAGGCAAAAGTGACTTTAGAGGTGCATACCAACAATATAGAACTGTAAGAGAAAACAAGGATGCAATTACCAGGGACATCAAAATCATCTTTAACTTTACTTTTAAGTAAAGGGGGAGTGGCCAGAAATATTTGTTATTGGGAACTCATCATGTGGGGGCTTCTGGAGTGATGGCAACTTTGCATTTCTTGACCTACTTATGTTTGCTTCCTAATAATTTATTAAGTTGTATCTTTATGTTTTGTGCCTCTTCAGTATGTGTTGTATTTCACAATAAAAACAAAAGATTTTTTCTGAAATGCCTTAATCTCATATCCAAGCACAGATAACTATGTACATCTAGGGACAAATGACTGTCAGGGAGATGTACAAATACTTTATGAAAAATTTATACATTCATCAACCTGCTGACACTTGTATCACTGACTAATAGATATACTTGTTATTGAACAAGTTTATTTAATTAGACTTCCTGCTTCCATGCTGTAACATGTCAGAGACATCAATTATTTGTTTTTGCAAAAGTCTTGGTAACAAGGTTGGAAATGAATTTAACTGTTGTGTGTACAGAAATCTGAGATCCACAAATTAATAGGTGGGTTTCCGGTGCTGTAACACCAAGTTGTTATTCAAATCCCATTTGCAAATCTGTTTCCCCTGAGGACTGATTGGGTTCTATCTTACCATTCAAGCTGGCCCTTAGCAAAACATCAATGCTTCGGAGAGCCTTTGACATCCTCTGCTGCTTCTGTGTTCCTTTAATTCCCTCTAGTCCTGTGATATTTCTTGTGCACTTGAGGCTACCAGGAGAGAAGGAGATGACAGAGTCTTTCACAATTTAGGATGGAAGCCCAAAGTGCACAATTTCTTACATAGGTTTGTATATTAAAAGAAGCCAAGATAGGGCTGTGGTCAATACAAAGATTCCTCTTTATGGAGGAATTCCTGGCACTTTGATCATCACTGGTCTCATTTGAGTGAGCTTCTATTTCACCTATGCCTAAAACTAGTCCTCATAAATTTAGAATTGAAAGAGATATTATGAATTACATACTTTATATATGGCAAAACAAAGTCAGAGTGCCTGATTAAACATCTCAAAGGTAGGAAAGCAGGATTTGACAGTTATTTCAGTTTAAAGTTTTCTTATCTTTTTGTTTTATGGGCTTATAATTCTGAAAAATATTATATTAGAGATATGAAAAGAACCCAATATTAGGTGACATCTGTTTATTAAAAGCTGCACTCAACAAGTGTTAAGTATTAATATCTAAAAGATACTTTAAAAATAATTTTCTACTCTTCAAAAAAACCCCCTGATTTTACAGATGAAGAAATGTTTTTAAAACAGTTAAATATACCTTGCTGAAAGTCAAAAAGCTGAAAAATGGCAGAGCCAGAATTCCATTCCAGGTGGGTTTGGCAGCAATATTCATGTTCTCTTCACATACTAGGCTTTCTCTCCATCTTTTACTCCTGATCTCACATGCTAATCTACCTGTCAGTTCTCTTATATCTAAATATAAATCCTGAAAGTCTATCCTGATTTGATTTTTCCTAGAAACATCAGCCCTCTCACTTAAAGGTCTTATCTAACAAGCCATTTTAGTTGCCAAATGATTTCTCCTAGTGACTGACAACACTGCCAGTGGACAATCTAGCATGTAATGTAGATACACCAGTCAACTTTGGTCAATTCCTGGGAAACCAGTAATGGTTGTCCCTTTCTCCAAATATAGAGATGTTGTGTACAAAATATATAACCATTAAATAACAAATAAACAGTGAATTGACACCCCATAGCAAATGAAGAGGGGTTATGTTTGAGGTATGCCTGTTAAGGTTGTATGTTTGCTGCAGAAGTTTGTATGGTGTGACTGCCTGCTAGTTATGGGTTAGACACACCACCTCCCTCCTCCCTGCCATGCCAACTTTAGGTCCTTAACAGAAGTGAGTTGGCTATATAGCACAAGGACAGGTGGAGAATATTTTTAAGCAGGTGGCTCCTGATTATTTTTCTTTACTGGGCATGGAACTTCTGCGATGGTCCTACCTAGAATTTGCCCTGACAAAGTGAGAAAAAAATACATGATATGCCACTGACTTTGTATACTGTGGACAACATTAATGTTTAGGAAATATTTGCAGTCAGAAGACCAGCCACGCCTATTATATTGAATTTACAAATATTTGGCTCCCTTGGCTTTTGTACCAAGTCTCAGAGAGGATTAAAGGCATTTAGTAGAATAATTATTGTATTTCCTTGAGAAAAATCTAAATGGGCATGGATTTTCAGGTGATGGATCTGTGATGCCCCTATCAGTTCCCTCCGTACTTTGAAACTATGTTCTTTACCTGAGGGCTTGTGATTATAATGTCTTCCCTGATAATTTTATCTTTCTTTTAATATGCTCTGTTTTTGATGAGTTTTTGTATGTTATTCGTGTTCTTAATGTTATTCACCAGCTTTTTGGGGTTATTATTTATCTCATTATATCTAAATTGAATACAGATAAATGTGTCAATCTGTTCATCCTCCTCTGGAGGAAGATGAGGCCTTAGATTTCTACACTTCCTACCCTTTCTCTTCCTTTTGATCCCTTTCTCTTCCTTGTGATTAATTCCTCAACATCAAATCTTCTCCTAGTGAATAGGTCTTTGTAAATTATAATAGCTCTTTCTCTTCCCCAGGTTTGGTAATGGGAATGTGCTCTAATCTTGGTCAATGGATCATGAGGGAAGTCTACCTCAGGCTTTTGGAAAATTTATCCTCACTATATTTTGTTGTTGTTGTTTCTCCCCAATAAGCAAGAACAGAACAGACCCATGTATTCCTCTGAGACTGGTTATTCCTGTATATCATTCATAGAACTGCTACAGTTCCAACTGCTACACTGCCATAAATTTATGGTTCCAAATTTAGCTGGTAAATTCAGGTTGCTACTGAAGTCACGGCAATATATTGGACCCTTGCTAATATCAGTTACCCACTGATTTACTAACCAAGAGCCTATTTTACCTCTTGATTTCAATTAGTCATTTTTATAACAATTTAAACCATTTTAGATTTGTTTCCTGAAGCCACATACATCCAAAATATATATAAATTTAAACAGTTTTGTTTCCTTCTCTCTCTCACCCTCTCTTCTCAATAGGCCAATCCCTATTTAGATTTAAAGTCTTTGTGCCAAAAAGGAAAACACAAATGCAAAAATCTAAAACTGAATATCTATTAGACCTTAAGGGAAGGTCTATGTATGATAAAACTAGTTCTGTCTTTGCCTGCAAATGTGTTTATTTCCCTTTCACTCCTGAATGATAGTGTAACTACCTATATTATTCTAGATTGACAATGATTTTCTCTCAGTTTCCTGAATATATTATTTTATTACCTTCTTACATATATTGTTGCCTTTGAGAAGGTCTAAGGTCAGTCCACCTGTAGAGTTTAGGTGTGAATTTAGGTGTGGTTTTACTTTTTTTTTTAAATGAAAATTTATTATTGTCATATATCACCATCAAAACCTATGATCTTGGTCTTTGCTTCCTGTCTTTGTATAAGGCCATAGGAAAGATACTGGCTCCTTTGACAACCTTAAAGCAAACCCCGGGTAATATCACTGACAGCATGACCTTTGCATCCAAATCCAGCAACCAGAACTTCATTATTTTCCTCAATAAAATTCAAACAACCGTCATTATGTACAAAGACTATGGGGGTTTTTTGGACATTTTTGATCAGCTGAACCCTGACACACTTCCTGATGGCACAATGTGGCTGTCTGGCTTCAATTCCTACTTTTTTTCCAGGACAATTCCCATTGCATGGGAAGTACCTCTAAAAGGGTTGAGCTTTAGGTCAGTGCCCACATGGGTTTTCTTGTGCTGTTTATCATGATCTCTTCAGTGGCTATGGAGTATCCTGCCAGTGCAAAGACTGAGACACTTACTTGCCCATCCTACCCACATCACGGGCCTGAACAAAGAGGATTTATTTTTATTTATACTTCTTAAGACAGTAGGATTCTCTTTCAAGTTGAAGACTTATAACTTTCTTCAGTTCTGGAAAATTGCCTGCCATTATCCTTTTATTACTTCATTTTCCTCATTCTGTCCTTTAGTATTCATTAAATTTAACTTGGCCCTTTTTATTCCATTCTCTCCATCTCTTCATTTCTTCCTCATATATTCATTCTCTTTATCTTTCAGAGATGCATTATGGATAGCCTCCTCAAATCTATCTTCTTCTTTTTTTTTTTTTTTTAAAGATTTTATTTATTTATTTGTCATAGAGAGAGAAGCGAGAGTGAGCACCGGCAGACAGAGTGGCAGGCAGAGGCAGAGGGAGAAGCAGGCTCGCTGCCAAGCAAGGAGCCCGATGTGGGACTCGATCCCAGGACGCTGGGATCATGACCTGAGCCGAAGGCAGCTGCTTAACCAACTGAGCCACCCAGGCGTCCCTCAAATCTATCTTCTAATGCACTATATGTCTTGCTTCATGTATGTGTAATCCACTTTAATACATCTACCATTCGTAATCCTCCTTTTTGGCTTTTCAAAGATGGCATTTATTTTCATAACATGCTCTTCGTGTGTACATTTTGCCTATTTTTTTTTAAGTACTTACTGATATCTTATTGTGGTTTGTAAGTACTGACAGCTACATCGTCTTTAGTGGGAATGTTTGTTTTATGGAGACTCGTAAGTCTGACATCAAGAAGCATTTTATGCTGCAGAGCTTTGCTTCTCTCCCTCAAGAATCACAGATTACATTAAAGTGTGCAAAATTTCTTATGAATTTATCAGGGTAAGCTCTGTGCTAAGGTGAGTAGGCTGGATTCAGATCTCACCCTCTCACCTGGAGCAGGTTTGGTTTTCTAGTTGTAATTGCATGAATCTTTTCCTAGTCACAGCCCTGGGCATCCAGTTGTCAACCTACCTTGGGCCAGGAGATACAGTCTTTTAAGAACATGATTTAATAACCATGGATCTATCTATACTTATTTCCTTGATGATTTCATTCTGTCTGGTGGCTTTAAATATTATCTATACACTGATGATTTACCAATTTACATCTATAACCCAGATATCTCTCATCAAATCCAGACTCATATATCTATCTGTCTACTTGACAGCTACTTAGTTTTCTAATAGCCATCTTAACCTTAGCATATCTTTTGACTGAGTTCTGATTTTTCTGACAAAAATAGCATTTTCTACAATCTTCCTCATTTTAGCTAAGGACTTCATCCTTCCAGTATCAAAACAAAAATTTTGGCGTCATTTTTTTACTTTTTTCTAACTATCTTACACATATACAATCTGTCAACAAACCCTAGTGACTTCATCTTAGAACAATAGACAAGATACTTTCATAACCTCTATTGTTACCAGTCTGGTCATATCCACCATCATCTCTTGCCTGGAAGATTACATAGCCTGAGAATTAAATTTTCCACTTTCACCCCTACCTCCCTTGAACGTAACCACATGACTTGGATGCTCATTTACACCCAATTTTGTAATATAATTTACTTATATTTTCTTGCTCTGTTCCAACCACAGTGGTCACCTTATTGTTCTTGAATTCTCCTGCAAGGCTCCTGATTGACAGCTTTTGTAACTACGGTTTCTTCTGTCTGGGTGTACACATAGATATGTCTCTGAGGCCTTGACTCACCTCCTTCTATCCTTTACTTCAAGATTTTTTTTTTAGTAAACACTTTTCAAAAGGCTTCATTTAGGCTTAAAGAAATACCACATTCCTTATATCTCTTGTTAATTTTTCTGTTATCTGTCACAGTCTAATGTATACTGTTTACTTTGTATCTCCCCTCCCTTCCACGAAAGGACAAAGAGTTTTGCCTTCTTTCTTTCCTTTTTATTTTTTTAAAGATTTTATTTATTTATCAGAGAGAGAGAGACAGAAAGAGCACACAAGCAGGCAGAGGCAGAGAAAGAAGCAGGCTCCCTGCCAAGCAAGGAACCCCATGTGGGGCTCAATCCCAGGACCCTGCAATCATGACCCGAGCCACCCAGGCGTCCCTTTCTTTTTCTTTTCTTTTCTTTTTTTTCACTTCTATTTTACCAGTGCCTAGCATATAGTGAACCCTCAATCACTGTTTGTTGAATGGGTGAATAAAAACAAAACAAAACAAAAAAAAGGAGGCAAACAGATCTTTGTGTCTCTACCATGATTCAGGGAACTCAGTTCCTATCCATTCCTTACATGGCCTTAGGCTTTGTCTCAGGACACTTAGGAGTGTAAAGATCTCACTTCTTAAATGTATGTCAGGTTTAATGTTGCAATTCTAATTTCATTCAGATCCCTGTGCCCACTTGGGATCCCTTCGCCATATTCAGAATTTGTGTTTGGAGTAGGAAAAGGAAGATTTCTTTTTATCAGTTCAGTGTGCCAGAGTGACAAGTCTTGGTGTTTTGTTTATTTGTGAGAATATATTCAGAGATTGGAAAATTACCTGGATGTTAAGCATTACCAACCAACACTCAATCGTCACAGAGATGGTCTTTATAGATATTATGTCTTGAAGTATAAACAATAGGCACAAACTAATCAAATGTGATTTCCTGAAAAAATTGTATCTGGCTTCTTCAAATTATCAATCAATTCTGACAACTTTTTGTCACACTAAACTCCATTTACCACCCTCTGGCTCACCAGAAAGAGTTTTTTTTTTTTTTTTTTTGACTTGCAAAACTCAGTGAATTATTCAAGTCAATTAAAAAAATAACAAATGTGTTAAATAACTAAATTTGCAGACTCAAAAATACCATAAATTTAGAGTTTATCTAAGCCAACCATCACCACAGCATGAATTCTCCCAACCTAATTGTAAAGCAAATCTATTTTTTTACAAGAAAAGATTTATTTAATGCTATTAAAGAATCAATTTATTGTAAAATTCAAGAATAAAACAAGCTGGCTAGGTTTCAACTGTCTAATTGGATATAGTAAGCAAAAGGAGAGTGTAAATATTCTCAAGCAGCCAACTTTAATCTGTACTCTAGAATTTCTCCACAGCCTAGAATTCTGTATTTAAATAGTAAACACAAAACTACGATCAGAAATGACTTTCCTCATGTATACAGCTTAGTCATGTTTTCTTCTTATGCTCTCATTCAATGCTTAACCATAAAAATCCTCTAAGAACATTCACCATAAAATCCAATCCATGATGCACCCCCCTTTTTAAAATTCCTATAACAATTGGTTATTGCCAACCTTGACACCAAAATGTGTACTGCTTTATGTTGTGATTGTTATTTAGTATAGTTTTGTAATTAGTGGTACAAAAAGTACATAGTCTTTGTCTCTTCCAATTTCATTTTAAGCTTCTTTAAGAAAGTAATAAAGTTGTGGTTTTTTCCTCTAAAAATATTTTGGTATGCCTACTATGTGTAGGAAGCATCTTTCTCTTCTAAAAAAAATTTTTTTACCAAAAATTTTTATTTCCACAGAGCACCAAGCCTAGAAAATACATTTATAACCAGCTTGAAATCAATTACTTTATTCTCTTGGTATTTGAACTTGTGCTAATTTTCGAGAGCTGGAGTAAAGTTGTTGAAGACTTAGGAGTGGGATTTCGCAAAACGAATGTTTGCATCATGTGTATAACCAAAACAGATGATATGAATCAGCAGGGGATAAATGAGATTCCAAAATCAGCAGATAACTTCATTTTAGCATTCATTCTGTTTTTGCATTAGCAACATGAACAACATCCAATTTATTTTCTCAACATTGCACAACAGCATCAAATACACATTCCGGCATTCACTGTGTTTGTATCTGTGTTCACATCTGAACCTGGAACTATTCCATACCTTATTGCATTTCTTCGGAATACATTCAGCTTGGGGATTTCATGGTGAGCAAAGAGCTCTCAGAACATAAGTTGCAATATGTTGCTTTTAGCAATTCAACATATTCATTCCTTGGAACTTCCATCTTTTTGCATTTATTTTCCCATCAAGATGTGCATATACATCAACACATTTGCATAAAGTATTCAAAGAACAAACATATAGGTTTGCTTTTTCTCCCAAGAACTTTGTAAAGTTGCCAATAGGGCATCTTTCCCGGTTGGTCAAATTTCCTTTTAGTGTTATGAAGTGTAGGATGTTTTAGCGCTTCAGGTACTCTGCTGGAAATGTGTCCTCTTCAGTCACAGCCCTACTGTCAGGCTGAGGGGCAAATCAAATTGACCTGTCAAGGAACAGGAACTGTTTGTGATTGAATTATTTCATTTCAAACCAAAGTGGCTTTTTTTTTTTTTTTTTAGAGTTACTGGGTACTCACAACTGAATTTGTTTTCCAGTGAAAACTTATCTTCCTCGTCATATGACTACCACAATAAAATAAAGAGATAACCCCTTCTTGCCACAGGGTTCAAAAAATTTAACACTGAGTTTTTTGAAGTTCAGTCCTCTGACTGATGTGGACAATGCCACATTTAAGTTCATGAAGTACAGATGCAGAAGCAAAAAGCTGACAATGTCTATTTTTCCTCTCTTCCACCCACACAAACACCTCACCCCCCAAGCTTCTCTTCCTGCCCTAAGCTCACCTGAGTGATAAACTCTTATTTCTTCGACAGCCTTTAATTCAGAGCTGAGGTCTGTTCTTCTTGGTCCAAGGCCAAAGCCTTCTTGCCAGCTCTCTGTCAATTCTCAGTTTAGTCCCACTGATTTTCAGATTCCTATCTCTTATCTATGTGTCCTATTCAAGGTCACTGACAGCTTTGCAGAGTGGTTATAGATTTTATTTCCTCTTTAGAGTTTCCTCGACAAAAGTTGCTGGGGAGGAGAAATGAGGATTTCTTATAAAATTCAGATGTCTAATTTCTCTGAGAAGTCAAGAAATTTGACACATCCTATGACAAAATTCAGCATTCATCCATTCTTTCACTTAAAAGTCACTGCCGAAAAAAATCACCACGGATTTTCATAAGCCCTATTCTGGGCATGAAGAACACAGTCTCTGTTTTTAGGCGTCATTGCGAAAAAGGAAGTGTGATTTAGCTGAGGCGAGTAGGCATATAAACATGTAATAATTCAGTGTCATAAGTCCCCTAATAGAGGTAACTCTAGAATGTGGAAAAGGGAACAATTTACTGTGCCTGGGGCAGATGGGTAGACATCGCTAGGGTCATCTTATATGATCTATGTCTTAAAAAATGAGTCTGACTTCACCGAGTACTATGGAGAATAAAGATATTAGCAGCAAAAGAAATAGCAAGGAGGCATGAAAGTCTCTAACATTTCGGTATGGTGGAATGAGAGAACAAAACATTATTAATCTAGGCAAATGATAGTTATTAATACAAATCTTATGTATTTTCACAGTGCACTAACTAACTAGGATAGAACATGATCTGATTGTACCTGGCAGAACATTTGATAAAACATATCTACATTTATCAACCATATCATTTAAATTGGGGTAAAATTTATATGCATTGCAAAACTGGCAACATTTCTGTTTATTTTATTTATCTTATTGTGGTTATAGAACTCATGATACTAAAGGAATGTTGTGGTGAATAAAAAGTCTTATGGGGTGACAAAAGTTCATATCTCAAGCCTTTGAATAAATTATATAAAAATTAGTCTGGGAAAACATGGTCTTACTTATATTTCCTCTCATGTAAATGATGACCTACTATCTGTGAAACTGAACTCCTCAAATATACATGAAATGACTTTTATTTTGTGGTCATGTAATTTTCTCATCAAGTGGCTATTAATCAATCATAAATTAATCAATAATCAATGATCAAGAGTGCTGTGAAATTCAATGTATTATGGTATTGGAAAAATATAACATTTATAATCACTCCATCTTTTAAATTTGCTTTTAGAAGGAACATCTTCAATCTGATAAAAGACACAATGAAAAATACTCAATATTTTGTCCCTAAGACCAAGAACAAGACAAGAATGCCTACTGCCACCACTCGTACTCAATATTGTAGTAAAGATTCTAAACAGGACAATAATGAGGGGGTGAGGAAAGAGACAAAGATGTTACATTGTCTAAAAAGCCTAAAAGAGTTATCATCTGCACCACTGACAGTAAAAGATTGTTGACCCTTAGATTATACAAAAAAGTTACTAAAACATACAAGTGAGTTTGGCAAAACTATAGTCAGTTCATTCCTAGGTAATTCCCCAAGAGAAATATTTATGGCCATACTTTCATAAAACTACTTGTACCCTAATTTTCACAGCAGCTTTATTTATAACAGCCCCAACCTGGTAACAACCTAAATGTGCATCAGCAGGTGAATGGATATAAACTGTAACATATCAATACAATAGAATGCTACTCAGCAATAAAAACGAGTCAACTAGTGAAATGTACACTGACATGGCTGAATCTCAAGATAAGTTCACGGATTGAAACATGCCAGTCAAAAAGAGTATATATCGCACAATCCCACATGTCTACAATTCTGGAATGTGCAAACTGAACTACAACTGCAGAAACAGATATGTGGTTGCCTGGTGACAGGGAGCATCCCGAGTTGAGAGCACTGATTACAAAACAGCATCAGGAAACCTTGGAGAGTGACGGCTAGGTTCGTTATCTTGATTGTGGTGCTGGTTTCATGAGTGTATACTATGTGAACATTTATTCAAGTATATATTCTACATGCATGCAGTTTATTTTATATTGATTATATGTTAATAAAGCTGTAAGCAAATATGCGAAATGAAGCTAAAGTAGTGCACAGAGAGACATTTACAGCCTTATATGCATATGTGAGAAAAGACCATATTTAAAATTAATGGTCTAATTCTCCCCTTAAAGACATTAGAAAAAATACAAAAAGAAGTAAACAGATAATGAAATAAAGATACTAAAGTAGAAAACAAAAAGCAGTAAATTATAAAGGCCAAGCTGATTTTTTTAAAAGCCTAAATAAATTGGTAAATCTGTAGGTATAATGATCAAGAAACTAGAAAAAGAACGAAAAAAGGACACAGTGCCAGTAACAGACATGAAAAAGGGACACAGACGCTGGTTCTAGAGTCATTAAAAATACAACAAAGAAATACATGAACAAATGTTATCTCAATAAATTTAACAACTTATATAAAAGAGAAAACTCCCTAGATACACAAATTTAAAATATGAAGTCATAACTATTAGAGAAACTAGATCCATAATTTAAAATATCCCTCAAAGAAAACACCAACCCAGATGATTTCATAGGGGAATTTGACCAAGCATTAAGGTAAATAATAACACCATTTTTCAAACTGTCCCAGGATTTGGAGAAAGAAATTATCTTTCATTTATTTGATCAATATAATCCTAACTAATATCAAAACTTGAAAAAGAATCTTAAGAAAATTACACATGTCAATTCCTCTCAATTCTAGGTCTTATTGAAATAAAATAGCCTTCTTTGAAAAGTAATCAAAATTATATATTTTAAAAGCATTACAGGGACACCTGGGTGGCTCAGTGGTTAAGCAGCTGCCTTCGGCTCAGGTCATGATCCCAGTGTCCTGGGATCGAGTCCCACATCGGGCTCCTTGATCATCAGGGAGCCTGCTTCTCCCTCTGCCTCTGCCTGCCATTCTGTCTGCCTGTGCTTGCTCTCTCTCCCTCTCTCTCTTTGACAAATAAATAAATAAATCTTAAAAAAAAAAAAAAAAGCATTACAATATAGACCACAGAAGTTTTTTATGTGTGTATGCATATGCATATGTATGTCTGATACATAATCACCCATATTTATGTTTTCCTCCTAGAAAATTCATCCTATATAAGTTACATATAATTACCTGCAATGCTTAGTTTAGTTATATTTAAAGCACATGTCATCAGCAGCTTTTTATCAATTGAGCTTTTTTAATAACTTTCAAAATCAAATTGATCATATTCTTTTGCTTTATTTTTGATCCATAAGCCCAATATAAAATATTGTAAGCTAAACTATAACATGCATACATTCATTCTAGAAGTCTTTTCTCTATGTCTTTAAGGATTATTTGTTCTTAGACTTCTGAATAGTCTTCTAAAATTAAAATATTAAAATAATTTTTACAGCTCAAAAATACAGGTGTCCTAGAGGATTTGTAAATGACCATTTGAAGAAGGACCAACTTCATTTATTGTCATTTGACAACCATTAAGCACATTTTCCTGTTGTCCCTGGCAAGTAGAGTTCCAGTGAAGAACAAGCCTGAAATGAATATGGCATTTACACATGCTTATCTGGACAGAAATAATCATTCAAAGACACCTGCTAGATTTGGACGTCTATTCGGAATCATTAAAAAGGTGGAAAATCCCATTCAGTGTGAATACTTCTGGGAATCTATAGTCCTGATATAAAATTATACTGATAGAATAATCAATATCCTTCAAGATATGTTTACATGAGAGACTCTAGGGCTGGTGTTTAGGCTGAGGAATATTTTGGAATGCAAAAATTATATATATATAGTTCTGAAACACTTTTCTAAAATTCACCATAGTTTCAAACATGGATGTAGAGAACCAGCCATAACACTCCACCTTAGGATTCCTGTTCAGAAGTTCTGTGAATACTTATGAACAGTCCCGTCTGCACTTCTAGAAGCCATGGCCAGGATATTCCTCTCTTCTGTGATATGATGACTTTTGTCAGATGAAAATGTGGAAATTCATATATGATCCATCATACACAACACTGGAAGCACTGTTATCTTTTCATTTCCTCTCATTTCTCCCCCAACCCCCAAAACAAAACTGTTTATAATTTGAAAATGCTTCACATCTCTCTCATGTTGGGACTCTCTTGTTAATTTTCAAGGAAGAAGAAAATGAGGGAAGTTGAAACTTAACCAGTGCAACTTTTTTTTTTTTTAAAGATTTTATTTATTATTTATTTGACAGAGAGAGATCACAAGTAGACAGAGAGGCAGGCAGGCGGAGAGAGAGAGAGAGAGAGAGGGAAGCAGGCTCCCCGTCAAGCAGAGAGCCCGATGTGGGACTCGATCCCAGGACCCTGAGATCATGACCTGAGCCGAAGGCAGCGGCTTAACCCACTGAGCCACCCAGGCGCCCTTAACCAGTGCAACTTAAGGGAAAGATTACTGATGGGTTTCCAAGAAAGGTTTATCCCCTCATAAAAAAGAACGAAGAGAAAAACATCTTTGTTATGATCTTAAATCTGGCTACATGACAATGTGTTATCTCAAATTCACCTACTATCTTAGGTTGATGAATGATGGACATAAAAGCCAGGCCACAAGCTTAGCACTGACAGAGCAGAGAGATGGAATGAAAAACAGAAGATTCGTAATGATATTATTAAGTTGTAACAACGATGCAGAGTTCCTACAGTATTTCATCAGTCCTGATACCCTCAAGTTTTCTCATTTCCCACTCTTAAGTTTTAAAGCTAAACTAAACTAAACTAAACTAAACTAAATATCTTTCTTTCATCTCAGCAGAACTTAGCTATACTAGTGACAGTTCTATTCATTTAATTCAACCTGATGATGATGTCTTAGGAGCTTGGAGAGCTACCACTCTCCGTAACAGGGAATGGAAAACTTTCTGCAAAGGGTGAGGCAGTAACTATTGTGAGCCACATCCTGTCTGTCACAACTATTTAACTCTGCCCTTATAGTGTAAAAGCAGGTATAGAAAACTCACAAATAGAAGGGAGTGACTGTGTTGTGAGAAAACCTCCAAATCTGATTACAGACCAGGCCATAGTTTATTAATATATATTCTATGACATCTGTACTGGGATAGTATTAGGGATTTACAGTGTTTAAACTTATAATGTAAACCTTACAATGTTTAACCAGAAGGAACTTTATTGTAGATGTTTCAGGGAACAGATCACTGTTGAAGAACACTAGGTCATAATGTAAGCCAGCCATGAGGAATACTGTAGAGTTGGAAAGGGTGATTATACCTAGGCACACAAGAAAACCAAAACTGTACTCTACCAAGACAAAATGAGGCAGAGTGGTTGAGGGACAGGATGTCACCTGCACAGAGGGTAAGAGATAAGATTTTCTTTATAGAGACAAGCGCTAAGGATACCTACGGTAGAGTATAGTTAAATGATTAAAAGGAGCAAAAAGACACAGAGAATGGTAAATATTCAAGTCAAATGTCACCTCACTTAACAAAAATCCCACTACACTACAAGTGTTAAGACTCAAATCTCTGCCATATTCTTTAGAAGACCCTTATATCACAAATAAATTTTACTATCCCATTCGAATAGTTCTACAAATATTTTAACAGTGCAGCAGATCCTGAAGATTTTCATATATCATTTTCCTTACTTTCTGTCTTCATCTTTTCCCTCTCTCTAAGAGGTAGTTTTCGAGAAAGACTGGCAGACTCTATGTGTGGTATGTCAAATCCTCCTTAAAGGTTCTTGAGCACCTGATTGCCTTGTCTCAGAATTTTGCCTCAATCATTGCAGGAATCCAGAAGACTAACATTAATTTAGAAGGCATAGCCACATTTCTAGCACATGGTTTTGCCAATGACACTAAAAAAAATGGCCTTATTAAAGTACAGATCAGAGTGCCATTCCTATTCAATTACAGGTCATTTTTTTACAATACACTTTCAAAAAATTTTCCACATCCAATCAAAAATGATACCAAGTATTCATATTCACAGAAGTAACTTAGTACTGATACACTGATTAAGGGTATGACACAGAGCCTGCTAGGAGTAGACGGAGCTGTAGTAGGAGGCCTCTTGTCTAGAGGAAGCTCTGATACAGGATATAGACAAAGGAAGAAGACACATGAATCAAAAACACAAGTTCTCGAAAACCTTAAGTACATGTCAGCAAGAGTCAATTGGGAGCATGCATAGAGGAGGCCTCCCATTTTTTAAGTGGATGGGGTGAGTGAAGCACAGGATTATTTTTCCAAAGCAAGGAGACTCTTCTGCTGATGGATAAACAAGTGCTCACTCAGCAGGTTCTCTGCTGCCCTGTTCGTACCACACTCCAGGACGGATAAATTAAAATGGTTTCTGCCTAATCCCCTCAGAGAGGTTTGATTGTGCATAGATTATAGTATTTTAGTTGAGAAGTCTTAAAACATTATGCCTTTTAAAGCTTAATAGTTGTGTTGGTGTAATCAATTCTAATATGTAACATTTGGGATGTATGTACAAATCTCCCAGGCCCTATTTCTGCAATAAGAGGGGAAGGCAATGAGTCATTGCCAGTCTATATAGGAACGTGAAAAAGAGCTGCTTAACAATTGGGAAAAACATGCTCTACTTCACAGCAGGAAACCTGTCCACCCATCCCTGCTTGGGGATAGCAAAGGACAGAAAACTTAATATGCCCGGTAGTTAGAAAATGTAGTGGATTCACACAAAAATGAAGTTTGTCAATCCAGTCTGTAGCAAGATGAGTAGAGTTGATCTAGACAGTCTGACACATGTGGGCTCAGAGTCCTGAAGGGAGAACCACCCACTAGACATGCCTAACAACTTGTCTTTGAGTGGAAAGTACGGAGACTCAAAGACAAGGGTCTTTTGCCCCCAGGCCTCTAGATGAACTTGAGATTGCTTTGGTTCTTGCATTGCCCTTCTGCAAAGTGCAAACCATTGTTCAGGAAGACTTGAACCATTTTGCTTCCTTAAGGTCCAAAATTTACATGTCATCCTTAGGGTTTCTTTGAGAACTTTTGATATGTTTTGTAGCTTCCTTTATATTTTATGTCAACTCTTATATTTTGGAATTATAGTAGAATCATTTTAGGTGTAAGAAATAATGCCGAGAAATCCTGTATACTCTTCACCCATTGCCCCCTCCCCTGGTGACACCCTGCACAGTTATACTACAACAGCCCAGCCAGAAAGCTGACGTGGATATATTCCTTCAACTCTGAGGTTTTACTAGTTTTACATGCAGTCTTGTGTGTGTGTTTAACTCTGTGTAGTCCTTTTTTTTTTTTTTTTTAAAGATTTTATTTATTTATTTGACAGAGAGATCACAAGCAGGCAGAGAGGCAGGCAGAGAGAGAGGAGGAAGTAGGCTCCCTGCCGAGCAGAGAGCCGGATACGGGGCTCGATCCCAGGACCCTGGGATCATGATCTGAGCCGGAGGCAGAGGCTTTAACCCACTGAGCCACCCAGGCACCCTAACTCTGTGTAGTCTTATTGCATGTGCAGGCTCAGGTGCTACCATCACAGTCAAAACACAGAACATTTCCATCATGCAAGGATCACTACTATGATTCTTTTACAGCTACTCCCACCTTCTTCCCTTCTCTCATCCCTAACCCCTGGAAACTATTCGTTCTTCTCCCCTATGATTTTCATTTCAAGAATGTCAAAGAAATGGAATCCTATGTTATCTTTTGGACATAGTTTTTTGTTTTTGTTTTTGTCTTTTTTTTTTTCATTCAGCATAGCTACCCTGAGATTCATCCAAGTTGGTCAGTAATACAGTCTTTTATATTTCTCTGTAGTATTCCATGACATGCATATACCAATGTGTTTCATCATTCACTGGATGAAGGGCATTTGGATAATTTCCAGTTTTGAGCTATTACAAAAAAGCTGCTATATACATGTGTATGCAGGCTTTTATTTTTTTAATATTTTTTATGAATTTGTATTTCAATTTCTCTGGGATAAATGGCTAAAAGTGGAAATGTTGGGTCATATGGTAATGCAGATTTAGTCTTATAAGAAAATGCCAAGCTATTCTCCAGAGTGGCTGGACTATTTTACATATCCATCAGCAATTTGTGAATCATTGAGAAAGTATAATAATTCAGTTTATTCACATCCTCCCCAGCATTTGATGTTGTCACTCATTTTTTAAGCCATTCTGATAGGCATTAGTAATATCTCATTGTGATTTTAATTTTCATTTTCCTAATGGTTAATGATGTTGAATATCTTTTCATGCTCTTTTGTCAACTGTACATCCCATTTAGTGAAATGTCCTATCTTCTGCCCATTTTCTAACTGATTTTTTGGTTTGAGTTTTGAGTGTTCTTTATATATTCTAGACACTGATCCTTTGTCAGATATGTGGTTTGCAAATATTTTGTCCTCTTCTGTAGCTTGCTCTTTCATCCTCTTGACAGATCTTTCATAGAGCAAATGATTTTAATTTTGTTGAAGTCCAACTTATCTGTATTTCCTTTTATGGGTCATGCTTTTGGTTTTAAGTCTGAAAACTCTGCTTCACCCTGGATGCTGAAAATTTTCTCCTCTGTTTTGATCTAAAAATTTTAATCATTTTATGTTTACATTTAAATCCAGTGACTGGTTTCGAGTTAAGTATGTTAAATAGTGTTAGGTATTCAATGGTGATATCTTTCCCCTTTTGATCTTTAATTGGCCCTGTTATTTGTCATACAGGCTAACCCTCCTCCTCCACTAAATCACTTGTGTGCCTTTGTCAATCATCAGTTGGGCACAGTTGTGTTGGGTTCTCTATTCTGTACCACTGATGTATGTGCTCATCCCTCCACCAATCTTTTGCTCCCTTTACTACTATAATTTTATAGTGAGCCTCAATAGTAAGAAGAATAATTCATCCCACTTTACCAAGAATTACATTTTCCCTAGGGCCTCTTTCTTTCCACAGAAATACATAATCAGTTTGTCTATATCTACAAAAAAAATATTGCTGAGGTTTTAATAGAATATGCACTAAACCTATAGGTCAGTTTGGAGAGCACTGCCATCTTTTCTATGCCAAGTCTTCCATTCTGATTTCAACATCTCTATTTTCTTAGGACTTCTTTCTCCTTTACTAGCACTTTGTAATTTTTGGCTTACAGATCTTGTCTGTGTCACTTTAAGTTTATAACTAATTCAATTTTCTTTGGAATGATCACCCTTTTATTTTTATTATTCTCATTTGTCCTACATATAAGTCTTTTGAAAGGCAAATGATTTCTGGTTTTCTCCCCAAGGTAGAATCTATCTTCTGCACATTTCCTCATTCTGTTGCTTCACATGGAAAACCTCCCCTTTCTCCCTCATTAAGGCCTCTAAGTTTTTTATGAAGGTATTCCAATAGAGCCATCTCTTGATAGAAAGATCAGGAACCATGTAATTCTAAGCAAGTCACTTCATTTTTTTGAACTTTTTGGCACGTGGAAAAAGAACATTATTTAACATGTAGTTCGATATGTCTAAAATGAAAATCACAAGGTAATTATTGGAGAAACAGACATTGTACAGTAGACGTTCAATAAACAGTAAGTATTTTTATCTCCCCAAATCTTGCCATTTAATGGATTTTGGTATATGTTATTGAGCCTTTTTGTATTTACTGTTTATATTATTCTTAATGTTGTTCTTGTTGATGTTGTAATATTTTCTCTGTGTGTGTGTGTGTGTGTGTGTGTGTGTTGATTCCATGGATAATTTGTGAACTCTATAACAAGAAGGGACTGTGTCATTTTTTATGTCTATTACAGAATTTAAGCACTGGAAACTTTAGGTTGATTATGGAATTCAGTTTGTAGTTAGTGTATCACAGTGAAAGAGCTTGGACTTCATGTCAAAAAATCCTGGATTCTCATTTGCTGTGTGGCATCGGGAAATGTTATACTCTGACCTTTAGTTTCCAGATCTTTAAAAAAGGGGATAATCATATTTCATAGGACTCTGGAGAAGACTGAATGAGAGCAAACACAAAAGTGTATGCATAATGCACATATAACTAATTGTAACAGAATTAGTCATTAGATTGTATTGAGGAAACTATAAGGCAGTTATGGGTACTTTCTATTTCATATATAAACAAATAAAACTGAGATATTGGTGTGTTTGCTGATTTACAAAGTATAATGCCATTATTTGGTAACTAAATGCTGTTGAAGAATCTCTCCTTTGGAGTTCTGGAGCTAGAAGAAGCTGTATGGGTGAAGAAATTCATCTTGTTTCTCACACACATACATACAGGGAAAAAAAAAAATCCACAGAAATCTCCTAGATAGAATAAGTAGCTTCTCCAAGGTCACTTAGCTGAACAGAGGTAGAGCCAGGAAAAACTTAGGTACCTTCCTCCCCAGACATACGCTGTTTCCTCTGAACAATTTTTCCTCATTTGTCCCCTGCTCTTCCTGGCATCCTGGCTCAAATTGCTTCCTTACTCATTCATATTTGCTGCCTCCAAACTCATCATACTTTCCCTTCCAGCTCTGAGTCCATATGGCCATGCTCATCTGGGAGGTGGATGTCTGAAATTGCCGCCATCACGCCATCCCCTTCCAACCATGTGAGTAGGCCAGAAAATGACTTTTGGGCACTATTAACCCGAGTTGGCTGGGATTCAGGGACACTGAGGTGAAACACCCTCTCTCGCATTTGCAAGCCCTAAAGCCAGTCTCTAGCCTTCTGCAAACCAAGATGCCGTTGGGAGCTTAGAATGCAGTTTCTGTACCTTTTTCAAATGACCCCATTGAAAGCAGGAGCACAGGGTAAAAAAAAAAAAAAAAAAAAAAAAAAAAAAAATGGCTCCTAGTTATGAGGAGTTATATATATGAAAAATATTCTTAGTGTCCAATGGGTAGAAAACTTTGTAAGTGAGCAAATGCACCATAACTCCTCAGGACCAGTGACACATGAAGGTCTCTCTCCAATATGAGGGGTATGTTATTTACCATTTACTTCTCTTTACAATCTCTAGGGCAGGATCACTGTGAGCCGAAATATCCAGGGAACACTTTCCAGAGAAAGTAAGAATTGAGCTATGTTAGAAAAAAATCTATGGCACTAAGTTTTGTTTTGGTTCTCTTGTAATGGCAAATTTCAGACCCAAACTACCAGTCATAAAAGTGGTATGATTTGCAGTCTCCAAAAGTCCCCTTTGCTGAAATATATTTATATCTTGCCATGCCACCCAAACTTTCCACAAATATTTCTTCCTCAGTTTAAAATAATCAGAGGCCTTGTTAAACAGACTTGTCTGATGTATTCTGTCAGATTAATTGTTACTGACTGGAAATTTCTTAGGCAATAGCTCAAAGGACAGGGTAGAATGGATGTGGAGAGGCAAAGAAGAATCACCGGCCTGTGGTATTACTTTGGGAGGATTGTCTTGGATGAAAATTCAATAGTGAAGTGACAGAGTCATTCTGTCACATGACAATGGAGAGGGACACCATGAAATTCTAGGATACTTGACAAGAATGGGAAAAGATGAAGGCAGAACTAAGGTTAAAAAGGAAATGAAAGACGTACTTTTCACATTTTGAAATTCTGCCTAGAATCTGCGGAGGGGACTCTCCTCCTGGCCATGGCACAGCTGGGGCACAGCTGTTCACAGCATGCCTGGTATGCACTGGGCCAGTCAAGAATTAAGGCCACCTAGACCAAAGACTGCTAGAGGGCACCTAGAAATAACTTTAGTTCCCCAGAACAGGAGTCAAAGGGCCTGGGACAGATGAGTAGGATATGCGAGCTGACTTCTTGATCTCTGGCCATTAACTAATGCCTAGGGGAATGAAATTTGTTTGCCCTTTTAACATTTACCTGTCTACTTAACTACAAATAGTAATGCTAGCCCTAAAATGATCCTTCATGCTTTAGAGAATTGGCCATTAATGTGTCCAATTGACCTTCTGCTGTAGTGAATTGTCTCCATTGACCACATTTTCCATGTACAAATCTTTAGTAATAAATTTACTGATTCTAGAAGTCAATAGACTGAATGGCTTTTGTGTCCTTAACAGATATGAATAAATTAAACCTCTAGGCAAGTGAAACTTAGTGGAAGTTTGTATGCTTCCTTTTTGTAAAAGATGGATTTTTTTTGGCAGGGGGTTGGGGGGGGCTTCCTTTTTTGCTTTCCTGACTCAGCAGAGGATGCATCTTATGGCTCATCAACATGCATGGGCATTCTTCATAAGAAAAGGATTGGTTTAGTCTTTGCTTATTCATCACGAAGTCTACGTCTACATATGGCCAACAAATTGAGCATTTTGTGCATTATCCAAATTTGCAGCTGCCTTATGGTTTAGCTGACTGGCTCAGTAATGCTACAGACTAAATTGTACACCAAGATACCTTCAAGTCACACGCAAAGCATTTATTCATTTATTCTTTTCAAGAGGGCTTGTATGGGTGGAATGCCTGGTGGTGGTCATTATTCAGAATCCATGTGGTAATGGTCACTATGCAAGGAGGACCTAGGTAAAATATTCTATTAAATAATCAAGAGGAATGAAGGAAATTAGCTGATGTTTCCTCAGTGACCCAAAGGGAATATTCTGAACACTTTAACTTATGATTCCAGCCTTGTTACTAATGGGGATGTGTTGCTCTACAGAAGATTGCAGAACCTCTACTTTAATTGAATTGGGCCTTATTAACTTTTTGAAATGCTTTACATGCTGCTGTGAAGTTTGTCAAAAGTTTCTCATCTTCCAAAATGACTCACACGTACTGCCCACTCATGTTTTGCAACACATTCCCTCATTTGGTGATTCAGCAAACATTTTTGTGGACTCACTATGCTGGATGTTGGGAATAAAATGGTGAACATATTTGGCCCTTCCCACAGTGAAATTTTAGTCTCCCAGAAGAATGAGATAGGCCTAGAGAGAGACTTTAAAAATAACTACAACAGAGTTTAAGGTATTAAAATGAGATATGTGCAAGACAACTAAAATATAGAACAAAACTCTCCAAGCTACCTTCAAAAAGTAAGAAAAAATTTAGAGTAGAGAAATTACTTGGGCGTCAAATGGAAAATAATGGTTGTAAGTAAGCTAGGAAGGAAGGACAATCCACATAGCATATACGGCACAAATAGAATCTCAGAAGCATGAAACACTAATATCTACTCGGAAAATTGATAGTCATTAGGCATTATTAGAACATAACCCTTGTGAGGAAGAGTGCAGGAAAATTAGGGAAGAAGAATGGAGAGAAGAGAGACTAGAGAGTGATAGGGACCGAACCCGGAGGTTCCTAATGCTTAGATTTCATCTGTTAGTCTCTAGTGGGGGAGGGTATTGTACATAAATATATTTGCATTCTAGAAAGCTAACTCAATTGGATGAGAATAGAAACTGCAGTCAATAAAGCTACTCGAGAAGCTATCTCATTGGTACAGGGATAAAAAATTCAAGTCAGGACAGTGATGGTCGGGATGGAAAAGACAGCTAGATGTAAGAGGTATTTATTTAGGAAGTAAATAACTAGTAAATAATTGGATGCAAAGATAAGTGAAAAATAACAGGTGAGGGTGATTGGAAAAGATCTGGCCGGTGTTACTGGGTACATGTTAATTCCATTAATTGTTATGGGAAATATAATGACTTTGTCAGTATTGGGGGCAGTGAGAGACACAGAAAATGAATAAAATTTATGGTTCCTTTAGTATATCAAGGTGACAATATCCCCTTAATCATTGAAAACACAAGTTTGGAGCTCAAGAAAAATATCCAGGCTAGACATAGTCTTCATAAATATTAGACTGAAAGAAATAATGACAAATACCAAGGTATATGAAAATCCAAACATGAAGAATATATGATTAAGTCCAGCTAATAAATGGAAAAGCAAATATGAAATTCCTGTGTATCAGCCAATTATAAAAACCAAACAGATGTCAAATTTCTAAAAGTCTTTGCTTTCTGGAGAAGTTTATTTTTCATATTGCTTAATTCTTCTACTTCTTATATGGTCTGTGTTTTACATGGATTCAATGTAAGAAAAGCATGTAACCAAAGTACATTACCAAACAGAAGGAAAAAATATACGTAAGATGAGAGATACAATTCATGTCATAGATTAAACTGCTAAAATTTTCAATGGAATCTGATTCCGTTTCCATAGAGCCAGTGAGTTCCCCCTGACTACTTTAAGCTGAATTGTTCACACAAAGTTTCTCAGAGGAGGTAATATCTGAACCTTATTTTTGTGCACAGGTTGGATAAAGGTATAAAGAGACTTTGAAGAAGCTATGTAAATTGCAGTATTGTTGCATCATACAGAATTAGAATTAGAATACAAAATTAGGGATTTACTAAAGTAGTTAACAGAAAGCAATCTCGATCTTCCTTTTCACAAACTTTTTGTAAGAAATTTGTATAATTTCTAATTTCACACTCATTGAAAATCCCAAGTGCTTCAATGGAACTACTGATGCTAGTGTCATTCAAGATTTCTGTCATTATTGCATGCAAGGGTCACTTATGCTAGACTTATCTGTAGCATTTCACAGTGAAATATCCCTCTTTCTTGATATTCGTTCTATCCCTAATTTTTGTGATGTCTCATTTGTTTATGGTCCTTAAAACTCTTTAGAAATCTCTTGCCAGTCTACTATTTTTTTAAATTATATATGTATGTATGTATGTATGTATGTATGTATTTAAGAAAGAGAGAGGGAGACAGACCATGAGCAGGAGGGGCAGAGGGAGCAGGAGAAAGAATCTCAAGCAGGCTCCTTACGCCCGTGGAGCCCAATGCGAGGTTCGATCTCACAGCACTGAGCTCACAACCTGAGCTAAAACCAAGAATCAGACTGTGCCACCTAGGCAACCTGACAATTTACTTTTTAAAATTATCCTATTTTTCAAGACTTTTTTTAAACACAAAACACAGGAAGTGCAAAAATCCCTTGTAACTATCTAAGTCAAGAAACAGTTTTCTCAGCCTCTCTAGAAAGCCTGTCCATGCCATCAGACATGCCAATCACAACCCCTTCTCTGAACTAAATAGAGCCATTACCCCAAGTTACACAATCACAAATGTTTTCCCTTTTCTTAGATCCTTTACATTTGAATCCCTTGCCTCACCACATGCCCTTCCCCCAGCTCCCTGCAACACTCACACCATTTTGTTGTAGAACCTGAGCTGAGATTAGCATTTCTTGAGTGAATATGGTGTGATGTCTTATAAATGCTTCATCATTTTACAGGCCAGGTAATGGACAAGTACATTTGTCTTCCTTGCTCTGTAGCTAGTATTCGGGAAGGGATGAAATGAAAAGATAGAGGGAGTAACAAGATTCATCTCCAAGTCTACTGTTCTTGCTATATACTCCTGAAATTTCTAGCTAAATGATTAATCTTCTGGACAAAGCTGCCAGTAGAGGGAACAAGGACATACCAAAGTATATATGTACCTCATCAGAGGACTCAGAAGCCACAATGAGTATGTTCTATGTGCTTCTATGCTTAGCCACTCCAAGGGATATGGAGATGAGAATGTCAATGTAACTGCATGCAACAGTGGCCTACACTGAGCCTACCCTTACAAGTTCTCCATACAAACATGATGGTCATTATATGGCTTATTAGAAAACCTTCTTAGGTCTCCTGTGCAGGCGGAGATAGCAAGGTTTGAGAGGCCAAGAGATTATTAGGCTTGAGGTCACCAGCAAGACACTGGTGAAGACAAAAACTTGGCTCTCCTCAAGGCTTCATGCAAAATGATCAGAATTGGCACATTCTAGTGGTAGGAGAATGGAAGAATGAGAGTAAACAGGAACACTGGAGAAGAGCTTTCAGTAAGAGAAAAGGGTGGGCACACACACACACAAACACACACACAAACCCAGGAGAAATGGGGAGTCAAAGTTGTATTAAGCTTTCAACAAATTTATCTTTCTCTCTCTCCCTCTCCCTCCCTCACTCCCTCTCTCTCTTTCTCTCTCAGTTAGAGGAAAAGGGTCATGGCCTTATCACATTGCCCAAATGGCCAAAATACGGAGAGTATGATGATGCACTAAATGAGGGGAATGACCTACAAGGATTACAATGAATTCTTAAAAGGCATATAGTTCATGCCAATATGGTCATAAGAGAGAATACAGATTATTCATTCAATTTTGGAATTCCACAGAATAAATTAAACCACATGATTTGCAATAATCTGCAATGCAAATAACATCAAAAAAAGAATTAACAAATACATGAATGACAAACTCTTAAGAAGAAATAGTAGGAATCTGGAGAACAATTGGTGACGTATATCACAAAAGACACCCCAATTTCATGGGCTTATATTATGGAAAGCATTCTCAGGTTTCTCAATAAAAAATGTTCCCTGGTATCTTTATCACAGACAGAATGCTGTACTTCCTAGATGTGGAAACCAGGACACTGATTCAGTAATTAAGTGTAAAGCAAAGGTTGTTTCATGACTCCTGTTGGGCCACTCCTCCTACAACTTTGAAATTAGGAGAATCCATGATGTAGCTAAGCTCTGGAAAGGAGCATACTATAAGATTAAAAGATGTGGTAGAGGTGGCTTGTTTAAGGAATCACTAACATTAGTGGTTGGAGAACAAAAGACAATTTCCTCTATAACAATAAATTATGTAAAATGCATTTCCTTAGAACTTCACACTGGAGAAGGGAGAAGGGGAAAACAAAAGAACATATCCGTCCCCCTGAGCTGTGCTGACCATTCCCCTCCTTTCAATATGAATTCCTCCAAACTGTTAAGTCCCCAGCTCCTGCCACAACAAAATACCCCAAGAAGAGGTCTCCATATGCTGTTGCAAAACTGATCACACTCAGCGGCTGGAGGAAGTTGAGAGCCATGCAAGAGCAGCTGGCAGGGACTTGTTTTCCTTTGTAGCTGGAGACAGCCTATCTGCAGAGCTGCTGGGTGGCTGGAGAGGAGCAAGGAGCCCGTGCAGGTGGGTTACAGAGGAAAGGGTGGCTACTAGGCAGATTCCTAGTGGAATCCAACTGCTCCTGGGCCACCTCCTCAGGGCATATCCCAAATGCCAGAAGTTGAACATGAAGCTGCTTCTCTAGAAATGTGGGTGTTGCCCTGTCTGAAAGAATAACTCCCAGAGTGAGTCTCGTTTCTCTTTCAGAGAATACATTTGTGACAATAGGAAAGCAACTGTTATTTCCTCCCTTCACGACCTTAATCAGGATCCGCAGGTGGCTGTGACCACACTAGACTCACTCTGTGCACAGCTGCCTCTGGGACTTTGCCTGTGCCTTACTCTTACGGGAGAAGGCCACTGTCTACCCCTTAACTTTGGTTTTCATAATCTTCTATTTTTCAAGGCTCAGTTCAAATGACAATTCTTGAAACCATCCATAATTATCGAAAATAATGATCAATGTCTTATTCCACCAGGGTAGTTGCTGAGAACAAGAAGATAAAACTCAAACGTAGCTTCATGGTTCTTACCATCAACTAGGGGTAGGAAACCATTAGTTTCAAAAGTAAAGCAACTGGAAACTTGCTCAATCAATGGATACAAAAGGGTAAAGATGACACTTTGACACGTAAGAATCAGGGAGCGATGGTGAGTCAGGGAGTGGTGGTGGATCACAGTGGTTCCTGGAAGAAATTATAGAGAAGATAGTTCCAAAAAATAGGTAAGAGTGAGCTAGATTTCTTTTTTCATTACTCGAGGAGATGGGAGGTAAGGATTCTTAGCACCCAGTTTTAATGTGTGTGTGTTTGTGTGTGAGGAAGGGGTATTTCCCCAATACCAACAAGCAATTCTCCAACACCAGCTCAGTGTCCTACAATTCAACTAAATTCTGATACTATCTATGCAGAGATAGCATCAAATTACAAAGGTTAAGGGCTCAGTCCCACCAGACTGCCATCCACTTCAGACACCAATCACAAACCTAGGTTGTCACCTCTGTTTCTGACTGATCAGCTGTAGACTGGAGGTTTCAATGACCCCCTTGGGTTTGATTGATTTCTGAGAGCTTACAGAGCCCTGGGAAACTGTTTTCTCACTATGTTATTGGTTTATTATAAAAAACAAACAAACATGTAATTTAGGAGCTGCCAGATGGGAGAGATACATAGGGGAAGATATCAGGAAAGGGTATGGAGCTTCCATGCATTTCCAGCATGAAACTTTCCCTCAGTCTCCATGTGTTCACCAATCCAGAAGCTCTCTGAACCTTATCCTTTGGGGTTTTTTTATGGAAGCTTCAGTACATAGGCATGAATGCTAAATCACTGACCATTGGTGATTAAACTCAATCTCAGCCTTTCTTCCCTCCCAGGAGGTCAGGGAAAGGGGATGAAAGTTTCAAACTTCTAATCACATGGTTGATTCTTCTGGTAAGAAGGTGCTTAGGCATTTTTCCAAGTCACCTTGTTAACATAAACCCAGCTATGGTGGAAAGGGGCGTGTTATGAATAGTAAGACACCCATTCTACCTTTATGGCTCTGAAGTGATTTCAGGAACTGAAGGCAAGAGACCAAATATTATGACAAAATCTGTTCCCATTGCTCTTATAATTCAGGAAATTCCAAGGCTTCTGGGAGCTGTGAGTCAGGAGCCAGGGACAAGACCAAATATATATTTCTTATTATAAATCACAATCTCACAGGTAGGTAGGAAGAAAAACTATGTCAGGCAGATGGAATAGCATGGGGCAAGTTCCAGAGATGAGAGAGCCCATTATGCATGAGCAAAATGCCCCTTTCCTCCAAACTCATATAATCTCAGAGCACAGAATGATATCTCACCCATGGGACAAAAGACACGACAGCATACGTTAAAAGGAACAAATGGAGCTGTAGTGATAATGTCATTCCCATGCCACCCGATGGGTCACAAAACTATTGAACAGAATATGGTCCACAAAAGCACTGCTTGGGAATTTGTCACTTAGAAAATGAATGTCTCAAGGCAAGGACACTAAACCAAACTTGGTTTCTAGTGTTCTCATCCCATTAACTTGAGACATGGTCATGGAAAAATAACATACAAAATAAAGGCCCTCCAAAGCCTCCCCTTACCTTTAAGAGTTCTATTCTAGGACTGTAGAACGCTGAATTTTTAAAATCCCTCAAGAAAATTTTGTTTAAGTTACTAATTTTTCTTCAGCGATTTCATCTTACGAACAGTGCCATACTTAACGGGGATTTAAAAGAAAAGCAAACAAACCCCAGAAGTATAGGAAGAAGCAATCCCGAGAGCAGTGCAATAAAACAAAAAAGTGAATTTCCTAATAGGGCTGCTTTGCAGGCCTTGTCGCCTATCATAGTTAGTAATATCATCATTAAAATCCTATTAGTAGCTAAACAAAATGTTCAGAAGTAAAATAATCGAAAAGGGCCTTTTATATGTGTAGAATTCTTCGTAATTTGTTGTGAAATGTAGCACTCAGTACTAGGAATTGGGTCTGTAATTTGAAGTTTGCTGCAAAAATGTCTAAACAGATGACGACGATCTGTTTGTCTACTGCAAAGGACGTTCTTCTGCTGGCTATCTAAATAAAGTTGAGAAATGTATTAAATAGGAAAAACAAAATGAAGATGAACGCCAAATAAATCAATAAATCTTCATCTATACACAAACATCCAACACTTTCCAATGAAGATTAGTTGGCAACCTAAAACCTGCACAAGCAGTATTTGGATTTGGCTACAGGATACCTTTACAATGAAATTAAGGAAAATCTTAATCATGTCCAAGCTAAATTAAACTGGATCACTCTAGCATACTTATTCATGTCATCACAGTGAACGCCTAAGTCCATGATGATTAAATCATACATCTGAGTTTGAACAGAGAGAGAGAGACATAGAAAGAAAGACAGAAAGAGAACTTAATCACAGCCCCAGCATAAATGCTTGTGCTTTGGGGGAAGGTAAGAGTAATATAAGTAGGAGAACAAGAAAAGTTCCTATTTAATGGGTAAAGCTTAGTAAGAGAAAGCAGAAGTGTTTTATATACACACACACACCACAACATAAATATTTAATATTTATTATAACCTAGGTTGAGACTTCAAGAGAAAACATGTTTTTCTCCTTACTAGTTTAAACCCAGAACTTGTTCAACTCCTTTTAAAAAAAAATAAAAAATTTCCAATTAGAGAAAACTTAGTTTAAAATCACAGCTTTTGTGACAATGAACAAATCAAAGAGGATACCTTTAATATCAGGTTGGAGTTGGTGGACAATGTGTATTTGCCTCCCAGCTCAATAGCCCCATGGCAAGGAGTAGCACACACCGCAGCTGGTCCAAACGGCCTCTGAGAGTCCCGCCTTCAAATATACTCATCCAATGATTCCCATTTTATCTTTTTTAAATAAAGGTTCTTGGGATCATAAAAAATAAATACGCTATGAGTTTGTGGATTGTTTTCTTCTCTTTCCTTTTGGCTGGTTCATGCTGTGTTAGTGGGATAATTCTTTATCCAAAGCGCTGGCACTCTGGTGCCATCAAGCCATGATGATTTTTGCCTTATTGCATTTAGCAGTGCTTCAGTATTATGACTGCAGACTTCCTCAGGGAACAGGAGGGGGTTGGAATAAAAAAAAAAAAAAAAAAGAAGAAGAAGCAAAATAAAGACAGAAAGAAATAATCATTGGAGAACATCCTCAGGGAGTGCAGAGAGGCAAAAGCCAAAGAAAGTAACAATGTACAGTGTTGTGAAAATGGTGTGAACCTGTTACAGGGGGATATATGTGTTTGATAGAATTTCAATTATTTAAGACCCTAGAAAGAGAGTTTACTCATTCTGCTTTTAGAGAAGAACCGTCTGCAAATTATTTTATTTCTTCCTCTTATTCTTTTTCTCCCCCACCATCTTACTTTCAATCTTTAACATTAGATCCAGGTAACTAAGGTTATTCTGCATTGTTGTAGGGCTTTTTTTATTTATATGTTTTGCCACACTTCATCTCGTTATAAATGTCAGAATGACATAAGTAGATATCACAAAGACAAGAGAATTGTAGACAGTCTTTCTGTTTTAAATTTACATCATCTTTGCAATGTCAAATAATGGTGGGTTGTGGCTTTTGCCCCCCTGGACATCTCTGAAGATGGATATGGCTTTTGTGGGGTTGGGCATTATTAAAATTTTTTTAGAAGAGTGAAATAAGGATTGTCCCAACTTGTCCAAATTTTAAAGTTGGACAAGTCCCTAAAAAGAGAGAGATAATAGTAGACAAAAGTAAAAAAAAAAAAAAAAATTCAAAGTGTGAAGAAGCACAAAGAGCACCCCATATAAGTTAGTGAGCAAAGACAACCCTCTAGTTTCGGCATCAGTAGGAAACAAATGGTTGTTTTTTATGTCTAGTAAGCAGGTTTTTGTTTTTTGCAGCTCCTTGGGTGTGAAGGTGGTCATTTGTCTATGACACAGAAGAGATTGAAACCATCTAACCCCCATGGAGCTGTGTTAATCTTTGTAAAGCCTAACAACATGGTTTCAGTGGAAGATAAGGAAACAAGTTCTTCCTCTTCAAAATGGGTGAGCTTTTTTACAAAGATACGGAATCACAATGTGAACAGCAAAATACAAGGAAGTCTAAGTACCATCTCCCATCCCCCTAAGACTCAGAGGAGAAGAAGAAAGGGAAGGATCCTCCCCAAAGGAGCAGAATTAAGCATAACATTTTCTTGGCAATTGAACCAGACTCACAACAATGAGGTACAGTGGTGAAGTCTTTATAATAGGCTGCATATCCCCCAAAGAAATAGTTTGAGCTTGCTCGGGGTGGAAGGACTGATACCTCTGAAGCAGGTCCTCAAAGGTGCTGAACTGAATGGACCAAACAGATGTCCCATTTCTTCATGCTCACATAAAGACAATGACACTGAGTGCCTCTGAGAATGGTATTAGCTGTGTGCAGTCCTGGCTTAATGATAGCCAGGGATTAAAAGCCCATGCTCCTTACGTAGAAGAAACTCAGAGTGAGCCATGGTAATGCTTAGCAAAAAGCCAACCTTACATTGCACACACCACACTAGTACCTAAAGTCTAATTCATGGGGCATCAATTGATTTTCTGGTCAATACATTCAGGTTGTAATTAATTTAGTGGTGTTTCAGTCACCAACAAAGTGGCATCTTCATAGGAAGCCACAAACTCTATAAAAACAGTTGTCCCAGAGGATGCTATCAAAGTAGGAGAATGAATCCATACATAATAAGGAACTTAAGAAGCCACAGGATCTTTATAAATTTAAGGATGCTAGATGAACTGCATAAGCTAAAGTCTTAAAAAACCTATACACAAGTGTCACATGATATATATCTGCTGCTTATCCTCTGTTAACTTAATAGAAAAGCATTCCCATTTTATAGGAGAGGAAGTAGATTATTTGAGTGCTCTCATAAAAATATCACATATAATAAGATGTTAGAAATTCTTGAAATTCTACATGGTTTCAGAATCAGGCCTGAAAAAAATGAAGTCACCCACATTCTACTCCATAACATGTACCCAACACTAGAGAGCTGGGTGTCTATTAGGGACATCCTTGGATCCCAACCACAGCTCTCCCCACTTCTAGTTGAGTGACCTCCCCAGGTAATTTAATCTGCCTTGGGTCCTGGTCTTCTCATTTATAAAATAGGGTAAATTGGATGTTTATCTGAGGGTTACTGGGAGGCTTACATTAAAATGTATGCATTTTTGTTCTATTTTCATTCCATTGCTTCCCAGGCATGGAATAAAGAGCAACCACTGGTCTCACTTGGTCCCAGTGTCAGTGTTCTGAGAAGAAAATAATATTCTCATTCTTGAGGCATGGATGCCCAGAGAGGGTAAAGAATGTGGAAACATTTCTTAACAGAACTTAGGCCAACTGAGAATTACAATAATAGCTATAATTTATTGTTATGAAAGTTTGTTTTGTGTCCTGTTGAAAAAATGCAGAGTTGAGAAGCCAAAGGATATATGAGCTTCCTGCTATTGTGAAGAATTCAGTGTGCCACCATTAACTGAGGAAACTGGTTTTACTTTTCAGTTTGTATAATACCCCCACCCCCCCACAATTTAACATGGTCAACAGGGAAAAGATGAGCCTGTGGTTTTATTTTCATGTATTAATTAGCTATTTTATAATGCTACCATCCACCTGAATGACCTCTGTATATAGTAAGAGTGATAATTACAAAATGCTAAATGTGTCACTAATAAAATGTACTGACCAGAAACACTGCAAAGTTTAAGAAGCTGATTGCATACTTATGATGTTCCAGGAACTGTTCCAAATGCTTTGCTTGCTTTATTTTATTTAGTTCATACACCAACCCTACAATTGAGGGATATTTAGCCAATTATATTAAATCTTTTTTGGTGAGTTATAGAGAAAAGACTCTAGTGAAGGCAGCCTGACTTTAGAACCCATAGCCTATCCTCCAGGCTATATGTATGACCTAATTGCAAACAATGCAAGGGGGGAAACATGTAGTCCACGTCAGCCATAGGTATTTATCTCTGTGGGGAAGATTTAAGAACTACTTTTAGGACATAGTATATTTTAACTGATGTTAAACCCATCACTAAGATGAACACAGTACTCTAACACAGAAGTTGAAGAATATTGTATTAGAAATAGTATTATAGAAAATATGCACTAAATTGTGGTGTGTGAGGGAGGAGAAAGAAGCTATATTTTAGCAAGCCTGCATTGTCATGGAACTCTAGACTCTTGATTAGCTTAATGGAATTCCAGAGAGCAAATAGTCTGGTCCTCTCAACTTTGTAAGTGAAGACGGGAGCTGAGGCACACAGAATAATGTAACACTAAATGCACCTATATTTTATATTATTTTTTAAGGATTTATTTATTTATTTAAGAGAGAGAGAGACAGAGAGAGAGAGCATGAGCAGGGGGAGGGGCAGAGGGAGAGAAGCAAACTCCTTAGTGAGTGTGGAGCCCCATGAGGGGCTCCATCTCACAACCCTGGGATCATGACCTGGGCTGAAACCAAGAGTTGGATGCTCAACCAGCTGAGCCAGCCAGGCATCCCCCTATATGGTGTATTATTTTTTTTTAAGATTTTATTTATTTATTTGACAGAGATCACAAGTAGGCAGAGCGGCAGGCAGAGAGAGAGGAAGGGAAGCAGGCTCACTGCTGAGCAGAGAGCCCAATATGGGGCTCGATCCCAGGACCCTGGAATCATGACCTAAGCTGAAGGCTGAGGCTTTAACCCACTGAGCCACCCAGGCACCCCATATTGTGTATTTTAATTAAGCTGTTTCACTGCCTACTGAGTGGCCAAGCTGTACAGCCAATGTTAAAAAGCAGTTAAGTGCTACGTAGGGAAGGTCACTGAGAAGAGACAGCATGCACACTAGGCTCCAGTTGTACTGAGTTTACTTACAGCAGGAAGAGAGAAAGAATGTATAGGTCACAGCCCTTGTAATCTATGGCCAGCATAATCTATGGCCCTTGTAATCCCCATGGCCCGCATATCTACCCCAGCTGACAAAGGAGATGTGGCTGCATATATCCCACTTTCTGCTGCAGTACAAAGATCCTGAACCCTCTTGTTTGGAGTCTGAAGTACAAAAAGCTGAGGGTGTGCCTGAGGGTCATGGATAAAGTTCTATGGATGCAAAGTTTGATGTGAGTCTCACTGGGCTAAAATCAATGCTTTGGCAGAGCTATGTTCCTTTTTTAGGCCGGGGTAGAATCCATTTCCTTCTCTCTTTTCACCTTTTAGAGGCCACCTACATTCTTTGGCTAGTAAACCCTTCCATTTTCAAAGCCAGCAAGGGCTACTTGAATCTTTCTCACATTTCATCACTTTGCCACGTTGAAACCCCCATCTTCCTCTTTCACTTAGGAGGATCCAACCTGTATAATCCAGGATAATCTCTCAGTCTAAAGCTCAACTGATGAGTAATTTCATCTACAACCGTAATTTCCTTTTGCCATGTAACACAACGTATTCACAACATATAGGGCTTAGGATGTGGCTATGTGGGGGATGGGCCATGAAGTTAAACATCCAAAAAAGAAGGAAGACCTCTAGTCTCTCCAGAAATAACTCAGAGAAGAACCTGGTCTCAGAAAATGGACTTAGCAGAATTACCATAGTCTTGCCCAGGTATCACAGAAACCTGAAAATGGCCTTGGGATGATCTTATACTCAGTGATACTGAGATTCTGGAGAAATACTTCATTACTTCTAATCATTATTTCCTCGGAAGACTTGGATAGGCAGAGTGATGAGGAAGAGGGATTATTCTAATCCAAAACTTTCCTAAAACATTCCTAGGAAGGTTAGGATTTCTGACTCCTAGACTCATCCCCTCAACCCATAATATATAATAATATATATTATAATATATATATAATATATTATTATATATAATATAATATATTATATATAATAACCATAATATATACACTAATCTCTAGCTCTGTCAGAGGGTTGTGCAGGTAAAAAGGTGTATGTTTCGAATATAAAACATAACAGGAAATTTGGACTGACTTGATCAAGATGACTCAAGGTAGATGGACTGGCAGTGATGCTAATAATAGTGTCTATGGTATAAATTAGGAAATCAATGAATGTGTATAAATTAATCAATGAGCAAGTACATTATCCTGTATATACAAGGATAATGTTGCTAAAACAGCAACAAACATTTGGAGTCCAGATAGTAGGAATCTGCAAGAGCTATTTGTGGCTATAATTAGAAATCTAGCTTGCTGAGGTCAAACATGGTCAGGAAAATGGACTAATTAGCAAAGACTAACTCTTGAGACCATGATAAGGTTAAAACTCTTTACACTATAATTTTAGTCCTAATCAAATTTTTTTAAAAAGCCCTGTAGAAGGCTGAATAATGCCTCCTCCCCAAAGATATCTTTGTCCCAATTCTTAGAACCTGGGTAATTACCATTACATGGCAAAAGGGACTTTGTAGATGTAATTAAGGGTTATAGATTTTGAGATGAGGAGATCATCCTGGATTATCCAGTATATTCAGTCTAATCACATGAGCTCTTAAAGTAGATGACTTTTCCCTATTGAAGTCAGAGATGTGATGGAGGAAGAGGCAGGAGAGATTCCAAGCATGGGAGGGACTTGACACAGCACTGACGGTACTGAAGATAGATGAAGGAAGCTGTAAGCCAGGGAATGTGGAAGTCTCTTGAAGCTGGGAATGTTGCTAAACTGGCACCTAGCAAAGCTGTGGAACCTCAGTCCTAACTTGCAAGTAACTGAATTCTGCCAACAACCTGAATGAGCAGGAAATGGATTTGCCTCTAGAGCCTTCAGAAAGGAACAGAGGACTGCCATCGACTCAGTTTTAACCTGGTGAGACCTATAGTGGATTTCTGACCTACGGGATTGCAAAATAATAAATCTGCATTGTTTTAAGCCTTTAAATACATGGTAATTTATTAAAGGACAATTCAGTCCTCTAATAAAGTAGAATGCAATCTTTATCTTTATGCTTTGGAGCAGCAACCATATTGCTAACATGGACCATTTATATCTATTTACTCGTATGTTTGCTAACTCTTCTCACTCCAGATTTGTATGATCCAAGATCAGCCTTCTCAGTCAGGAGCGTATGGGTCACAGACAGCTTTCAGAACAGGAAGAATTCACTCTGAAAGAACCCAGGTTGTGTCTACCATTTTATTCAGAGAAAATCAGCCAATATTAAATACAGACTTGAAGGTAAAAATATTTCACAAAGGGAAGGTTTCTCCCTAAATGGTGTGTGGACAAGCAGGCACATCCCCCTGTTTTAACTTAGGAAATCCTTGTAGATAAGTAACTGAGCTTTGTTCCCTTCTTTACCCCCCCCCCCCCCCCCTTGAGTCACTGACCCACAGTTACCAGTTCAGGGACTTCTGAAGTAGAGGCCTGGAATTAATTGCACCAATTTTCTGGGTCTAAGTGATGTCTATCTTGGTGACCCAGGGTTTTAAAGTGAATAGTTACCTGCCAGGATGTGAGAGGTGCTCTGCAGATTCATCCTGGAGGACATTGCATTACAAAGAAATCAAGCAGAAGAAACTTCTACTTAAACTGAGGTTTTGTTTTAATCAAGGTATTTTTTCTTGCTTTTATTACAATCAAGCCTTCTTATGTTTTGAAATAGGAGATAAAGGACATAATCACAGCTAAGCTACTCATGGCAGAGCTACCTTGGTCCAAAAATGATATTGGATAGCCCGCTATTAGGGATCTTAAATAACTGACTGCAAGCGCATTACTTACACTCCAGTGTTCTGGTTTGCAGATGATGCTAAATTGGGAGGAAAGGTCATCCCTGAAAAACAATCCTCAGGTAGGAAAAGAATTAGCTCACTTAAATACCTGGGCTAATAGATAGAAAATTCAATGCAGATAAATGCAGAATAATGAGTCTCGTAGAATGTAATAAAAGGACATAATATCTCCTTAATGGAAAGGTACTACAGCATATTGACCTGAAGAGAGATATGAGTTATTTTAATAAAAAACCTATATTAAAGATTATTCTGCTCCATTATTATTTAAAAAAAAAATGCAGTGTTTTGTTAGACCTCACCTAGAGCAGCACATTCAATCTAATCACTATACATACTCCAAGAAGCATATTTAGAATGAAGCTTAAAGGGGTGATTTGTAGAACAAGCTGAAGGAAGGCACTTATCAGAGACAGAAGTTTGAAAGCAATTATAGGGAAAACTGACCACTTTCTCTTTGGTAAGTCAGACATGTTAGAGAAGGTTGGAACAAAGGGGTGTCAGGCCTGGGATAGCAAGCATATTGCACTGGGAGGACAGAGGTGAGCTGCTCATTAAATCTGCCTCTTGTTCTTCAGGATCCACTTTTATCAATGGTCTGACAATTCCATTAACTTTCTCAGCAATTATAAAACCTGGGTAACAAATACAACACAGACACTTTGCTCTGACAGTTCAGCTTGGTTGGGGCCCACCTATATTACTGAAGCTTTGGAATCCAGACTTTAAGATTCAGCCAATATCAAATGAGACCTTTGGGGGGATATAAGGCTTCTCTTTTCAGAGCTTTTGTCTCATGGGTGTCCGGCTTAGATTCAGTTCATCTGCAGATTTGTGGAAAATTATAACATTAGAGAGTGCAGGCTGACAAGTATCATTCAAGATCAAAGAATGGAGACAGGTATACAGAAAGAAAGAGGGAATGTGGAGTGATTTGAAAGCAACCCTCAAAGACAGCATGGATTCTCTGGCAAACATAAAAACGATCTTTCATAATCAAAGGATAAACTACATTGCTAATTACACAACTGCCATTGCAAATAGGTGGAACTCTCCATCACTTACCTGGATAAATTAAAATGTGCTCTCAAGTACATGCAAGACAAGTAATATCTCCCCACATTTGTCTGTCATGGTACATTTCACTCGTTAGGAAGTTTCTGGAGGAATTAAACTATTATCATTGATAAGCAAATTAGTACACTGCTTGACTGCAGACTCAAATTGAGTAGACCTAGTTTCTAAACCTGGATTCTGTGATTCTAGGTCAAACCTGATCAATTTCAGAACTACTGACATTTTGGTCTGGTTGATGTTTTGTTGGCCTTCTAGTCATTGTAGGATGTTTAATAGAGTCCTTGGCCCCTACCCAGCAGATGTCAAACCAGCCCCTCTTCCCACTACCTACCTGAGAAAACCCCAAATGTCCATAGACATTGCCAAATGTCCCCTCAGGGTAAAAGTGACCCCACTGAGACTTATTGTTCTAGGACTTCGTCACACCCTCTTTAAAAATCAATTTCTTCACCTGTAAAATGACAGATTTTTGCCTACTACCAAGTTGTAGTCGTATGTCCAAGAACTAGGAAGCAGTCCTGTGATTCTCAAAACAAAGAAACAGACACAGAGTGAAGAGTTGACTTGACCACAGACTCACCAATCTTTAGTGGTAGACTTGGAGCTCTTACCAGGTATGTGAGAAAAACAATGAAAGGGAAATGGGTCTCTGAGACATGAGGATAAGATCATTCAGATTATGAGCCTCACCACCCACTGTGTGCATTATCCAGAAGACTTTAACCTACCATGAAGGAATCACTGTGGACTGTCTCTTCCAATAATCCTCAATAATTTGAGGATTATCCTGGTTTACTTTCTGTTTTCTTCAATACATGAATAGTTGTCCCATCTAGGCTGTGGACTGTTCTACATATACAGAGGACACTTTTGAGTAGAGCTGGAAGAAGCCCTGAACTAATGGACCAAGCTGAGAAAAATATTTGTGTTATACAGTACTGCACACTCTGCACACAGTTAAATGAAAAATAATCCAAAGAAAAGGAAAGACTATTTTGTTTTCCACAAGCTTGCAAAATTGTGTATTTTTTTTCTCTTTCAGAATTTTTTTTGGAAAAACTTGTCACTTACCATGAGACTCTACCACAAGGTTTCTCTAATTTAAGCAGCCTATCTTTTACCAAACATTAAACAAGCCATAAAACAGGAACTTTGGAACTTCAAATGAAGCTGTCAGAGATTCTTCCTGCCATCAGATGATTTGCAGCTGTGTGACTCATTTGTCTCTTTATAAGAACTCAGGGAAAAAAAAATTATTAGCATTTCAATTCCTGTCAACCGCTGAAACTAACTAGGCCTGAAGATGTGCTGGCTTCCCTGTGCCAGGGCTAAGATACCCCGAATACAGGCAGCAGGGTGGGAGGGACTTATGAAAGGAATGGATGTGAGAAAGGAAGCATCACTGGTACTGAATATCCTTGTAATAAAAAAAAACACCAAGTGCGTACATGAATTGTCATACTCTGCTCTCCACAGCATGTGGACAGGCTGGCTGATAGCAGATAAGACCTGGTTCAACCAGTGAAGAATGAAACCCTAGAAGATGACATAACATCTAGGATGGCATGGGTGTGTTCTGACCCATCACGGCCCAACAGACCTCCCCGTTCTACCCCTCATCTAATTCAAGTCATACCATTCCACTGGCAGTTCTCATATGCCTACACTCCATTTATACTCAATACCATTTCCTATGTGATTCTCTCTGCCCGTAAGGTCTTTGCCCCCTCGCCTCTCCACATTATGAACTCCTGCTGGACCGTGCATAAGCAGATCATATGTTACCACTGAGGAACAAACCCTGGTTCATCCCAGCAGGATACTTAGTCTGTCCTCTGTGCAAGAAACTACAGCTGAGAAATGACGAGCATGACAATCACTTCTACAAAATAGATGTTTCATCATGTTTGCTGTCTAGCTGAAAAATGACTGAAGAATTGGACAGAGAATGAGCCTATTTTTTTTTTTCTATACCAAGATTTAATTTCTCTCAAGACCTAGGAAGACACATACACACCTACACACACACAATTCACATGACTTCCTTTCTCAAACAGATTCATGCTTTCTCTTAACTTGACACTTTGTTGTTCAACACATGCCCTCTGTCCTTCACCTCCTGATACCAATCATGTAGTTCCAATATACCTGGTAATGTTATGGTACTTCTTATACTCTAGGGGTGGTTTTCATTTTTAAATAGTTTCAACACTAAGAAAAAGAAAACACAAATATCCCAAATCATAAGATATTATACAAATTCTTACATATTTGTATAATACAAAAATTTCACGTATAGTTGGGGGTCTGTAATGAGGACAGTTACCATGTAAACCAGGGGATAGAGAAACATATTTATTTTTGTTTAAACTTAAAATTGCTCAGATTAGATAACCTTACTAAGTTATGTATGTGGTTGAGAAGAGAGTTAATATGAACATGACCACCCCCCCTTTTTTTTTTCGAGTTTTAAAGTTTTTTTTTTTTTTTTTTTTTTATTTAACGGAGAGAGAGATCACAAGTAGGCAGAGAGGCAGGCAGAGAGAGAGGAAGGGAAGCAGGCTCCCTGCTGAGCAGATAGCCCGATGTGGGGCTCGATCCCAGGACTCCGGGATCATGACCTGAGCTGAAGGCAGAGGCTTTAACCCACTGAGCCACCCAGGCGCCCCGACCATCCCCCTTTTTTAATGTGTAAAGATTTCAAGTGGGTAGGGTTATTTTTCCCCTTTTATTATTTTTCTATTTTTTAAAGATTTTATCTATTTGTGAGAGAGAAAGAGAGAGCGACAGACAGCAGGAGAGGGAGAGACAGTAGGAGAGAGAGAGCAAGGGGAAGAGCAGAGGTGGAGAGTGAAGCAGACTCTGTGCTGAGTGCAGAGCCAGATGCAGGGCTCGATCCCAGGACCCAGATATCAGGATCTGAGCCAAAACCAAGATTTGGTTGCTTAACCTACTAAACCACCCAGGTACCCCTCAAGTGGGTAGGTTTTTTAAATTTGGGGTGGTTTTTTTTTTTTTTGGTGAATAATTCTCATCTTAGAGAAAGACCTTTGGTTCTTGGTGTTTTTCTTGTGTTTTATTCATTAGCATGAAAATAATTTGAGCCCCTCTCTATTTAAAGTCATACAAAAATATAGTAATAAATGCAGCCAGATGGATGAGATGTGTATTGATTTGCCAGTTGATGTCACAGAATTCTAAAAAATAAAAGAATCTCACAAATTATCTTCAGCCATAAATGTATTTTGCAAACAGGGAAACTGAGGTCACCCACAGTAACCAAACTAGATTATGGCAGAGACCAGATCAGAACCAGAGTGGGTTCTCAGTATTCAGTGTCTCAATTTTCCGACATGCATTAAACAGCTGGTGTGCTTTCTTACGCTGAGGTCTTCTCAGCCAGCCCCATCCCTGCCTTCTGTATGCCCTTTCTCAGGGGATAGTGCTCACAGTTCCTTTATTCCTAAATATAGTAACTGCAGTGTCAGATGCTAGGCAAGTGCTTTGGGCCCAGCTCGCCAATTCCCTTAGTAGCATCCTTCCCTTCATCTAAGAGAAGGGATTTGATCTCACCAGGGATGTCTCCAAACTTTAATTAAATGGTGTACAGATTTTGTTCAAGCATGCAAAATTCCTTTGTTCTCTGTCTTCACTGCACTGGTATCAACTGTCTGACCGTTCATTCTCAGGTCTCCTCCAGAGGAACACTTTTCTCTACCAATTTCAGTTTGAGGTGAAGTCAGAGCAGGTGCTAAATGATCTGAAGTCCTTTTACCTTTTCTTTTAAAACCACTCTTATGTAACTCCAGAGATTTTATTCATCTTCTTGGTCAACTTAGTGATATTATTTTGGATCTGAGTACTGGACGTCATTTAAGTGATAATCAAAGCATTAAAATAAATAGCACCACATTCCAACCCCCAAAGGGATCCATCCAAAGTAAAAATTATCAATATTTTTCCTGGTAACATTTTGCAGTAGTTTCTCAGGTTGTGTTTTTTTTTTTATTATTTTGTTTTTTGTTTTTAATAATTTGGATTTAGTGATTTGAGAAAGCAATGAATAGTAGTTGCTCAAAGATAAGAAAAATATTTAAAACAGTATAAAAGGAACTTTCATTTCTCTCACCTTCATTGTGCATATGCCCAGTCACTGGCCATCCCTGCAAACAGGCAAAACTATTATTAGTTTTGTAAATATCCTCCTAGAGAATATTTATACAAATATAACAGTGATGCAAATATACATATGTATAATATGTGTATATACATATATATTTGTATTTATATGTGTGGCATATGTGTATTTTTTTTTCACAAATCACAGCACATCTTACACACTAGTTGGCACTTCATTTTTAATTAACCTATTTTTGGTATATTTTCCCATTAGAACCTCTTTATTTATCTATTTATTTTTTTGTTTAAGACTTTATTTATTTGAGAGAGAAAATGAGAGAGAGAAAGGAGAGAGAGAGAGAGAGAGAGAAAGCATGAGAAGGGGGAGGGCCAGAGGAAGAAAGAGACTCCCTACTGAGCAGGGAGCTCAATGTGGGACTCGAGCCAAAGGCAGTTGCTTAACCAACTTTTGAGCCACCCAGGTGCCCAGAACCTCTTTATTCTTTTTCTTGTTTTGTGTTTTCTATAATTGCATGCTATTTCATTACAGTGATAATCATGACCACATGAGATTAAAAAGAATAATCAGAAAGGTATAGCAGTCATGTAGGTGAGAGATGATGTGGGCCTAAACCAGGGAACAAAGCCCATTCAGGAAGGAGAATCATTACAATTCAGTGGCTGATTAAGCTGGGGATAGGGGGGGAGTAGGGGTGAGAGGAAGGATTTGGGATAAAGGAAGCATGGCCTTGGGGAAAAGGTGTGTATTTGGGACATGCTGAGTTTGAAGTACATTGGGATAACCAGGTAAAACATCCAGAAAGCAGATCATATAACAGTTTGCAACCTGCAGCAAATTCAGAGCATAATGTCTGCTTTATGGTATCTTCTGGGTTACTAAGAAACTATCAGGTGCCAAGCACTGTGCAAAGCACTTGCATGCAGCATTTCTCAGTCTACAACAAACCATAAAAATAAGATGTTATTATGCTCACTTTAAATATGAGCAAACTCACATGTCAATCTTTTTAAAGTGTTAAGTCCTGCTGTTCATGGCCAACTGCAGGCAGTCAGGTGTATCAAGATGATGTTAGAGCCACATTCTTCTAATGGTAGTCGTATACATGAGAGAAGCAATTTTTTTATAACAAGCATTAACACTAATAGGTAACTGTTAATGTATTATAAGGCAGTTTCTAGGCATTGTTTGACTTCCAAGAATCACCTTTAACTGGTCATCATAGCACAACTATGGCGGCCCCTCAGATACGTATATGCCACAATTACACATTAGCTTGCCACCCCCCCCTTTTTAAACAGTTTTGGATAAGACTAATTCAAATACCATATAAATTACTCATTTAAAATGTATGCTTCAATGGTTTTTAGTGCATTCACAGAGTTGTAGAACTCTCAACACAATCTAATTCCAGAACATTTTCATCACCCTCAAAACAAACTCTATACCCATTAATACTCACTTCCCATTCCCCCATCTCTGTTTTCTCTACTCTAGCTACCCCTAAATCTATACTCTTTGCCCATTCTGGACCTTTCATATAAACCATAGAACAATACATTTCATATAAATGGAATTGTATTGTTCTTGTGATGGACTTCACTTAGCATAATGTTTTCAAGGTTAATCTACACTGTAGTATGTATCAGCACTTCATTCTGTTTTATTGGCAGATATTATCCCATTGTATGTATATACCACATTCTATTTTTCCATTTTTCATTTCATGAACATTTAGGTTGCTTCTAATTTGGGGCTATTATGAATAAAGCTGTTATAAACATCTGTGTACAAGTTTTTGTATGGACATATATTTCCACTTATCTTGGCAATATAAATATGAATGGAATTTCTTGGTCACACAGTAATCCTATGTTTAATGTTTTGAGGAACGGTCAAACTGTTTTCTAAAATGGATGCACTATTTTACAATCCCACTAGCAATACATGGTATTTCCTGTGTCTTTGCCTTACTACCAACACTAGTTATTGCATATATTTAAAAACTATAGTCATCACAGTGAGTGTGAAGTCATATCTCACTGTGGTTTTAATTTGCATTTTCCTAATGACTAATGATGTTGAACATTTTTTCATGTGTTTATTGGGCATTTGTATGTCTTCTTTGCGGAGATACCTATTCAAATCTTTGGTTCATTTATTTATTAGATTTTAAATCTTATTGATTTAAATGTTTTAAGTATGTTTGATACAAGTCCCTTATTAAATGTATTTTGCAAGTATTTTCTCCAACGCTATGGGTCGTCTTTTCACTTTATGGATGGTTTTGTTTGTAGCACAAATGATTTTAGTCTTGGTATAGAACAATTTACTTACTTTTTTCTGTTGTTGCTTGTGCTTTTGGTATCATATGTAAGAAGACATCACCTAATTCATCAAGATTTCCGCCTATGCTTTCTCCTAATACCTTGGTAGTTTTAGTTTGTATATTTAGGTTTATGATTCATCTTGTATGAATGGGGGAGGTGTCTAACGAAGGGGTTTGATGTCTTTTGCATGTGGATGTCCAGTTGTTCTTGTGCCATTACTCAAAAAACTATTTTTTTCTTTTTTTTTTTAATTTTTATTTTTTCAGCATAACAATATTCATTATTTTTGCACCACACCCAGTGCTCCATGCAATCCGTGCCCTCTACAATACCCACCACCTGGTGCCCCCAACCTCCCACCCCCCCACCCCTTCAAAATCAAAAAACTATTCTTAACTCATTGAATTTTTTGGCACCCTTACAAAAAATCAATGAACCATTTTTCCCACTTCCCAGTGGGAAAAAAATCTTAATTCAGAATTTGTTGTTCTATTTCCTTTTATTTTGTGAAATCTAGGGGGACTCATATGTAGCATTTTAAATGTAAAATACCCAGTTTATGTATCCTTACTCATAATTAAAGATCGTTACTATTTTAACACTTATGATAGGCACAATAATGACCCCCAAAGATGTCCATATCCTAATCGCCAGAACCTGTGAACATCTTACTTTACATGGCAAGAGAGAGTTAAGAGTATAGGTTCAGTTAAGATTGCTAATCAGTTGCCCTTGAAATGAGAAAATCAACCTGGATTAAATAAGTGACTCAATCTAATCACCTGTCCTTAAAGTGGAAGAGGAGGTAGAAAAGAGGATCAACAAATATAGTGTGAAAGGGACTCAAGTCACCATTTCTGAGTTTGAAGATGAAGGAAACAGTCTACAAGCCAAGGAATGCAGATGGCTGCTGATGCTGGAAAGGGAAAGGAACTAGATTCTTGTCAAGAGCTTACAGAATGGATCACAGCTCTGTTGACCATTTGATTTTAAACCAGTGATATCTGTGTGGAAATTCTCAAAGAACCATACGATAATAAATTTGTATTGTTTTAAGACACAAAGTTAGTGGTAATCTATTATGGAAGAAATAAAAAACTAATACAGCAGTATTTTAGGCTGAGTAGTTGACTTATCTATAGATCCGTTTTTATGGCCTAGAGCCCTTTTGTTCATCTAAGGACTGACTAATTTCTGATCAATTAAGAAGCATTGTACTGCCCTCCCTATTTTCCATTTGGCTTTCTCTCACTAAAGCAAAGCGAAAATCTCTGGGTCTGAGGCCACATTCAGAGAGCTGAACTGCCTGCCTCGCTGAGTAGACAACAACTCCGGTATCCTCAGCTGCTAATATTCTGCCACTAAATCTACTTTAAAAAACATAAAAAGAAAAATAGTGGCACACTAAGGAAAATAAATGTTTAGATGAATTCATGTGCTTTCCACTAGAGAGGATAATAATAAATCTGCTGGGCAGTACAAATTGCCCTCCAAGTTTAAAGTCACCTCGTCATTCCCAGGGAGATCAGCTGAATTAATGGTCAAACATGTTAATAGAATAATGGAGTGTCCTTAACCATTTCTAGAGGAGGAAGGGGAGGGGTGTACTGGATGCTTATTTTATGGCAATTTATGTCAGTGTAAAAGTTATAAAGATTGCCAGAAAGTAAAGGAGCATGATGTAGAATCACTGGAGAAACTGTAAAATCAATATCTCTAGGGTTTTCAACACTGTACTTGGCAGGTCCTTTCAAATCCATTGCCTGCCTGATATTTTATGTATGTAACTGGCAACGGTGATGGTGGATGATGTTCAACTCATGGAGTTGGCACCAAATCAATCATCAAAAACGAAAATGCATATGTCTCTCTCCATTTTCTATCTGCTTTCTCAGATGCTGTCTGAGATTAGATCCTAAACCCAAGAGAAAGTTATCCACAGCAAAGGCAGATATGAAGGATTCTAAAAGTGTCTAAATAGATAGAAAAATGCAACTAGCACCATAGATTTTTCTTGGTTAAAAAATAGCAATTTATTCGAATGGTTGGAAAGTGTTTTAACACTGAAACACTACTTTGCTTCCATAATTTTGGAATATATTACAAAGAATTGACACATCATTGCAAGATTAATAATTAAATTAAATTAAATTAATAATTAAAATATTAACATATTTTTTGTAAAATTGTGGGAAAATGGAAAAATGATTACTGAGAGAATATACATTGGAAAATCACCTGTGAAGTCAAAATTGATCATATCTAGTGTGGTCCATGACCGTAATCTAACCCACTACATGTGATTAAGCAGACGTTTCCTAGAGTTTTTAAATATACCTATGATTTCCTAGTAAACTCTTTGGAGCCATCATTTTGATGCTGCAAATTTATATTAGTGGTAACAACTTCCCTGATACTCAATCCCCCAACTCATCCACAGATTGTATAAACCTCTAATTAGCTGCATCAAAAGCATAATAAATTGCAAGAATCGCTTGACTGTCATAGTAGATCATATGGGAAACTGTTTTCTGGAAAAGAGAATCTTGCAAATGAGAATCTGGAATAGGTGTTTTGATTAGATTAGATTTGAAATAAGAGATGCTTATTTAACCATGTGAAATATGACCCTGGTGACCAACTGGAGACAATAATGAATCAATTTTCATTACTGCATATGGGTGCTAGAATCAAGTGTCTGTAGAGACAGCAGGGACCAAGTTGCTATTGGAATAGGACAACTTAATGAAAATTGGACTGCGTATGAGCACAAGGACTGTGGAACTGACTGCACTGGAAAGTTCCCAGCGGGAAGTGATAAATGTTGGTGTTTAAATTATCAGGATAACACATGGTCAGAAGGGCAGAGAGCTCCTTTCTTTGATATAGAAGGATCTCTTATTTCTTAAAGCTTCAAGGTTAATGTTTCCGATCATCACACTCAATGTTTGGTCTTTCTAATGGCTAAGTTACAGCATATGTTGAAGTCAAAGCTATATCATATTTCCTAAATCAAAGCACAGTGATGATAAAGAAATTGTGAGATCCTGAGAACAAATCAACGCACAGTAATGATAAAGAAATTGTGAGATCCTGGAATTGGGGACATTTTGATAGATTCTACTGCCTGAGTTTGAATACTTAGAAACCCAAAATCCTATACAGCTGCACATTTTACCAGCAAAGCAGCTCCTTCTTTCCTGTCTGAGGAGTTACCTCCCCCTTGCCTGAAGCCATTTATTATCCAGAGTCAAGAAAATTGCCTTGCAATAATGTGTCAATTATTCGTAAGACCCATCAGCTCTTATGGCTATCACACTGGTAACTCGACTTAATTCCTAGCAGAACCAGCTAGACATGCCCATGGCTTCCCAACAAACTCTGGTAACCACCATCCAATGCCAGGAAAGTGGTACCAATTGCAGCAGCTTTCCTTGTGTTCCATCCCCCCAGCCCTTCCAATGACTACATAGATCTCTAACGCTCCTTATTAAAATACATATAAAGTTTGACTTAGAGGAGTCGCCATGCAAATGGAAAGAATCACAGGATTTATATTTATATTGGCAGAACCTTGCTGAATATATGTGGGAATTGATCTTGAAGGTGTAAGACCAATAATACTGAATTGTTAGATCAGGTTAAATGTATCAATATATGTGCATTGCACAGAGATTCTGGATTTGGTAATTTAGCCTAAGGAATGAGAATTTTCACACATTCTGCTTAGTTGATTTGCTAAACTCTAGACTCTTAACCTCTACACTAAGTACAGTTGAGAGACCAGAACTTCCTTTTCATACTATGGTAAGAAACCTAAACACTCAGAGTAGAGTGTTGGGATTGGATTACATGTAGTTGCTTATCCATCCCCTAACTATGCATATTCGGAAGACCCAGAATACACACCTTTCATCACAAAATTGAAAAATACATTGGGAAGGAGAGCACAAACACTTCTAAGTAGCTTTATAGAAGCTGGCCTCTGAAAGCCATGGCTGTTAGTAAGAGACGGTAAAACTGAAACATACTTCCGGATTTCTCAAACTCAGAAACTGAGAGTCCAATGGAGCAGTGAACTGCCAGAGACAAGATGAGTCTGGTTACTATAATGGAAAGTAGGATTGAAAAACTCAAAATGGCTTAACCATGAAGATCTCTTAATGGGTTTACCAGATTGTGGGGTTTTCAGGATCAAAATAGATTGGAAGCCCTTTAAATTCATACTATGTCTACGTAAGTAAGCATCCCTGGGTCATGAATGGAATCATATTCCCATAACAGACTTCCAACCTTTCATCCCATTATCAAGTACTGAGTTTATCCACAGATCCAGAAACCTTTAAATGAGATAGGATAGACTTCTTGAGAAAAGTGACCCCACAATCCTGCCAAAACTATAAAACTATTTCTTTAAAGGGACCATAGACTATTGACCAGGATAACTCTGAAGAAAGGGAAATTCCCAGAGTTTTCAAGGATTAGTGGCTCTGAATCAAAGATAGTTTCTGGGGATGCAAAGTCTACTGTATTATACAAGCTAGGGAAAGATTAGGCAGTCAAAGAGGGAAACAAATTTTCAGTTTGCCTTCTTCTGGACAAATGGTCCAGAAATGTATTTCTCCATCCTCTTTGAGTTAGGCATGGCTCCATGGCCTGCTTTGACTAAGAAAATATAAGTGGTATTAATGTGTACCACTTCTGGGTAGAAGACTTCAAAAGACAATGTGTGATTAGCTGTGTTCTCTTCCCATGCCACAGTAACATGAAACATTTCAGATGATGTTTCCTCTATTAGTATCAGTCCCAGAGCAAGGGCATCATGGAGCAGATCTCCCACTGAGTGGAGATGAAAATGTATCATGGTTAAGAAACACAGCTTTGCTATTTTAAGTGACTAAGATTGTTTGTTAATGTAGCATAACCAACCCTGTCCTGACTAATAGACTATGAAATATGATTCAGTTACTAAAAAGGGAGGAAGATACGCATCTAACATGCAGATATCCAAGGTAAATTACGTTTAAAAGTACATAAAAATGTATATGAAAAACTTGATCTATCAATGTTAAAACAGGTGAACATATGAAAAGTGTAACAAAAATAATTTTTGCAATGGTGCCTGTTTGTGTGAGATATGTAACCATATATGGATAATAAAAAGGTCCAGAAGCACACACAGCTAATTCACAATACTGCTTAGCTATATGAAGAAGTGATGCTTCCAGGGACAGGGACAGGTGGGAGGGTGTGAGGACGATATTCCTTTTTTAGTCTGCATTTTTCTCTGTTGTTTGACAATAGACATAAATCTTGCATTACTTTAAAAATTAAATTTTAAAAGTATGAGCACAAAAAGAGGGAGGATTTCAACATTTATGGTAAACATGATAAAAACAAGAAAGGCAAAAAACCCCACAATATTTAATGTACATTTTTCTCTTCTATGGGATCTCCACGGGGCAGGTTATTATAGCTGAAATAAACCATAGACCAAAATGGCCCAAGCATGCGTATGAAAATGGAGAGTGCTGATACCAGATAAGTTCCAGTTGCAGTATTTTCTTTGAGCAAAATTGGTGCCATATTTTCCTATTCCAGAAACATGTCCTTCACAAGGGTTCTTGGCTCCATTCTGGGCAATCCCTTTCTCTGTATTTCATATATCAAAGCTCATTTTTACTTTCACTTGGAGTACTTTAACTCCACTGTAACCAGGGAAATATTGTGTCTGGCTATAAGAAACAGAAAAACAACTACTGTGACATAACCAAAAAGAGCTTTTATTTTACTTCTATAACTAGAAACTTGGAGATGGGCAGATGAAGCTAGTTGAACAGATATGGAGAAAAGAGCTACATTGCAGCGTGTAGCTTTTACGCAAGTTAGTCTCTACTTAATTGGAAATTGGTTGATTCACCTCTAGCTTCAGAAAGGTACTTCAGACAAGAAGAAAAGAGCCACAAAAAGTAAACAGAATTTATACCAAGAAAGACAACACTTCCCCAGAAATACCTAATATATTTTCCATTTCCATCTCTTTGGATTTTTTATGTCACATGCCTTCTGTTCCCCTCTAAGTTTAAAACCTTAGGGGTAAAAGCTTCCCAATTTATTGCTGACTCCATTAATGTAACCCTCTTGATAACTCTGAGACAATTATTGTTTGTCGCTCACATTTTGTGAATTGTATATTGAAAGGCAATATTACTTAAACTTATTTTGTCTCTGTACTGGATTGTTAACTCCTAAAAAAAATAGGTGTACCTCAGTAACTGTAGAGTTCTAGGCACAGGAAAGTTAACACTAGGTTATATTATCAAATGAATGACTAGGGCAGAATAAGTAGTTGAGGGAATTTCCAAGTAGTAAAACCAAGCTTATTGGATGGGTAAGTTAGATTTGGAGGCTTTAAGCAATACTTTGTGTATAGGTTGTGTACGCTAAAATACAGTGATTTGTTTTATAAATTGCTCCACTTTGACATTTTCTCATGACCTCCAGGAACTAGAATTATGAGCATGAGTAGTAAAAATGAGGGGAAAAGTTATGTAACAATTTAATCTAATCTCATGTACCTAGTCACTGATACATGGAACCAGAGAGTATGCCGGGTCCAATGTACAAAGCTGAGAATTGTTCAGAAGAATTCAGAACATGTGCTTATCAAAGGTACACTGAAGCAAGGAAATAGTGTGTCAAGGATGGAAAGACATGCTTATAGAAGTTCAGAGAATACATTCATTCTCTCCCCCAAAAGCATTGATGTTTAATAGAATACCAGAATAATATAGACTCATCCCTTGTCCTTTAGCACATTATGGTAAGGTCTTGATCTTCACCTAGGAGAATGGGAAGTAAGATTTACTAGTATATTTCCTCTTCTCTTCAAGTCCTTCAGAAAAATGCAGGCGTTTTTCACAAAGACATTAAGACACCTGAGGAAGTCATTCTGGGCATAAAACATAGCCCTTTCTTTTTGGCATGTTTTTAAACTAATTATTTATGCAACTAAAGACTGGAAACTGCGCTGTTACTCTTATTCCACTTCCCAATCTCTGGCTCAATTCTTTTCTTATTTTATTATTTTTGGTAATGGTGGTTTAAATATGACTAAGGAGGGGCGCCTGGGTGGCTCAGTGGGTTAAGCCTCTGCTTTCTGCTCAGGTCAGATCTCAGAGTCATGGGATCAAGCCCCGTATCAGGCTCTCTGCTCAGCAGGGAGCCTGCTTCCCCTCTTCTCTCTCTGCCTGCCTCTCCGCCTACTTGTGCTCTCTTTCTGTCAAATAAATAAATAAAATCTTAAAAATAAATAAATAAAAATAAATATGACTAAGGAGGGAGTGCCGAGGAGGTTGACCTTTCCTCCCTGTCCTGATCTCTCACTTACTATCCAGATAAGTCTAAATGTGTAGGTCTGAGGCAGTGTCAATATTGAAGTAAGAAAAGGACACATGGAGTTTAAGTCCTGAGGTGAGCAGACTGACACCAGGAAATTGCTAACCTTCTGACTGCTGTATCATACAAAGATGATTTGTATGAGCAACTCATGAATGATAATTTGTTAATTTCATAACCATGGTGGGTACCCGAATGACTATGCTTCATTCAAAGCAGTGATTTTCAAGCCATTCTGCTGTTATTGTTATGGAAAACTTTTTTTTTTTTTCAAATGAAATTATGCATTGCAACTCCAATATAAGCTGGAAAAGCAGATCTCCTCTATTTGAATCAAAGCGGGGAGACAATCCCACTGCTGGCAGCTCTTTGCTCAGGGACAGTCTTTTTTTTACTCTGGAAGGCAATGAGTAAGGTGATGGTATAAACTGATTTACCCAGTATAGCTCTGGTTTATATCCGTGTGTCTGGTGAATTTATAAATAGTGCCCCATCTCACTTCCAGAATTGACCTAGTTTGAGCAATAGATTATATGGCATACTTATCCATGAGGTATCTTAGGGGAACCTTGGTGTATAAGGATTCATCTGAAAAACCACTGGTAAATTCAAATAACTACAACTTATTTGATATAAAGAAATAACTTTGGATTTACTTATTTTAGCATTTTATATACTTATTACAGGGAGACTTGGTGAGTCAAGTCATAACATGGTATGATTTTTACTGACTGCTTTAGACATGTGAATTTCAGTGTTTGGACTTTCTGATGAGTGAAATATTAGAGAGGGAGTCAGTATCCTTGGTAGCAATAGTGCCTCTTCCACTAACTACCCCTGTGAAATTGAAGAGTACTTTGCATACCTGGCCCTCATCCTGAATATTCTTTTATTCTGTGGAACTGGACACACCCTTACTCAGGAAATCTAATCTGTGCCATTTGTTGACATGATGGTAATAATTAGTTCTTGCCTGTTACAGCAGATTTCGGGAACAGTCTGTATCACTTTGCAACTCTACTTATATATAGTAAGTTATTCCCACAGACAGGGAACAAGGGACCAATAAGAGAAAGCAGTCCTCCATGAAGTTTTCTCCAGTAATAATTAACTTGAGTGTTGAGTGCTGCCAATGAGATGCATTTGAGAACAGAGCTGGTTTTTTTCAGATACTTATTTCATCTCGCTGGACCCTGAAAAACCATGTACTACTGAATATAGTTAACGCTTCTCTAAATGTTTCTACAACGCACCAGTGGTACACTACAATGAAAGTACATTACTTTAGAAAATACTGCTTCAAATAACCACTTTCTCAGGCAATGGCATAATGTAGGCACATTAGAAGAACAAAAGAAGAACTTTACATAAATCTTATCTGGCCACCAATATGAATTGTCATTACCTTTACAAATATGGTTCCTCATTCTAGGAAGAGGAGGATCCTCAGGCACAGTCCTTTAAGTGATGAAATAAACTCTAAATACGTACATAAAATGAAGACCCTATAAATCTAATCACCAAGTTCAGGAAAGAATTGAATCCCCCAGTCGTTGAAGCATATCAAGTGGCCAGTGTCTGAATGCCACTGTATAAGCATGGGTCTAAAATCCAAGAAGACAGACAATCTGAGGAAATAATTTTTAAGGCTATCATTCAAAGGATGTGATGAGCTATATGGGAGTATTTCCAGCTAGTAGCGCTCTTTACAATCTAATGCGTTTATAGAAACCATTTTGGCTGCTGCTGGATGAGAATATCTACCTCTGGAGTCATTTGCAGAGGCCACCGTAAAAACTTCTGAAAATTGTGCATACCAATTATCAGAAGAACATAGAAACATAGAAACTACTTTTATCTGCAGAAAAATTTCACAGTTTGCATAAACCTGTATAGTTATTCAGATTTTCAGTCTTGGGGCATAAAATTGAGAAAAAAAAAAATTAGAGGCAAAAGTAGGTAAAAATAATTACTTCTAAATGTTTGTATATTATACTTTTATTTATGCATTTGTTTGTTCTTTTTATGATAATCACCTGCTTTAAGCAGAGCACTGGTTTGTATGTATTAGATATGCAAGAGAAAGTAATGACAGAGATTCTCTACTGGTCAGAATAGGCTAGGTTAGGCTGAACTAAAATTGTCACACTGTAAAGCCTTATGACAATACATGTTTATTTCTTGTTTGTCTATAGGTCTTTTATGGTTTGACTATGATCTGCTCTATACCTCCTTATCCTGTTACCTCAGCTACTAAGCAGGCACCGCTTCTAAACCTGCTCAAAGGGAAGAGAGTTCTGGTTCAGTAGCAACAAGCATTACTGCTACGCAGAACTCAGTGTCTAGTCACAGGCATTACCAAAGGACAAAAAATTCAGGAAGTAAATCCAAGCATCTGATCAGATGGCAGAGAGCTGGAAATACTTAATAAACAGCATTAATGATTACCAAGATCTATAACTTTCTGGTCACAAATATTCAGATCACATTCCCTCCTCAGACAAAATATATTTACTTCCTTCCCAAGTGGGACAATCCAAAAGGTCTTATTTCAAGATTTTACGGAATGTGACATTAATAGTACATCAGGGGTTGTATGTAGGTGTCTTGAATCAGGTCCATCTGGTTAGGGAATCTATGTATTTGAAAGATGACTTAATTGCTTCTACTGTGTCACAAACCTTAATGAAAGAGAAATAAGGTAATCACAGACACAACCCATTTACAGAAAGGGAAGACACACAAAACTATCTCTGGAGTATAGCACTTCTAAAATCCTCTTGGCAGATAAGGTGAGGACCCTACTCTGTGAGTGGGAAATGTTAATTAGGTCCTGAGCTTCATGAGAAGAAAGCTCAGACCACTATTCTCCCTGGCCCTTGACTCCACTCAGGGAGCACCCCCTCCCCCGTCTCCTTTATTCACACACAACTGAAATGAGCCTTTGAAATTATACTTCACTTGGAGGCTGAATAGCCTTTCCAGATTGCTTCTTGCTTATGGATAGCAGAGAGCAGTAATTTAAATCTTAAAAGAGTTGGATTTTCAGTCCAGGCTGGTGGTTCTTTTGGAAGTTCAAGTCTCTAAGAAACTTGGTTGTTGTCTCATCTACTTAACCATAGTGAACTTTATGGGTCAAAAGCCAAACCCACAGCATTTTTTTTTCCCCTGGACTTTTGGGGTTTGTTTATTTTTACATTTTTCCTCTATATCCTCAGCTATATGCCTGCCTTTCTTTTAACTTAATTAGGGGTTACTCTGAGTTTTTCAGGCTTCTGCGGGAGAGACACCTCATGCCTCCTTTCTCTTAGTCATGTTGTGCAACTCAAGTATTTAATGGGTAAGTAACCACTCCAGTACCAAAAGGATATCTGCTCACAATTCATTAGCATATCTTGACCTGTGACCCATCCAACCAAAATGGGGACAGAAAAAATTCCCTGTGTGCTTGAAAAGTAGAGAGCCGGAAATACCTGATGAACAGATTTCCTTTCTTTAATATTTGGCAAGAGAAGACTAAGAAGACTACCCCCAGGGGCATAAACTATAGATTAGCACTGGGGGCCAGGGAAGATCACTCCAGCCTAGTGATCAGCACAGGGTGTTACAACCCTGCCTCAGCTGCTTCTCCATAGTTGATGACGTTGGTAAATTAAAGTCACTGTTCCAAAATTTTGTTTTCTTGTCGAGGGGATTTACTTGTCTCGGAAGCCAACCAAGAAACACATTGATTTTAATAGCCTTTGCTTCTAGGAATATAGACTTAACTAAATGACTCAGGAAGACATCTAGGAGAAAAGTCCTGTTGATCTGTTTTTAAAATCTGTTGGGGTAAAGTGGTATTTCCCTAGCATAGGTCCCTTTCCACCCCTTTCTGGGGCTTCCTTTGTCATTCTTCCAATCCCTGTCCCTTTCCTTTTTTTTCCATAGTTTCTATAGGGATAGAAGACAGCCATGCTCTGTGTCCCGAGAAGTTCTATTCTTCTGAAGAGGAAATGCTTTCATTAATAGGGCAGGCCTGGACCCCAGTGGCTCCTGTGTACAGATATTAAGAGGAGCATCTCTGCCAATGTACTTAGGCAGAACAATAAAGCATCTTTACAGCCTAGACTCACCAGAGCCACTATTGATTCACTGGCATGTGCTCTCTCAATAGTAAAAGGCTGCCAGGATTTACTCGCTCAGCTTTTCCCTTTCCTAGGCCGTCATTATTCAGTGTAAAACTCCTTTAACCTGGTGGAGTTGTTGCTCTTGCTAATACTGTGTTAGCAAATTATTGATCCCAATGATGAGAACAGGAATCGTTTCTCCTGTAGCAGGATGTGCAATTGGATCTACATTCTGCCCTGGTAATTTTCTCTATAGATCTTCCAGGGGGACTAGACAAATGAACCATTAAAAAGGGGTAGGGGTGGGAGGGAGCTGCCTGAGGTTGATGGTACATTTGAGCTAAATCCAAACTTTATTGGTGTTTTTCAGCTTCTATTTGAAAACTTATAAACATTGCTCTCTGGCCCTTTATGGTTTTGTTTGTTTTTGGTACCTTTATTTAGCTTGTTTTTAACTTTCTCTGATGGCCAAGGAGGAATTTTCCCTTCTGAGCTTCTTCTGAAATTGAAATCAATATAACCAACAATTTAGGGAGGTCCTGATAAAGGCAAAACAAGGTCAGTGACCTCCTCAGTAAAAAGGAAAAGAAGACAATGACTGGTAATGAAAGTTGTCAAATTTTAGCAGTGGTGGTTGGAATTTAGTGATACTAAATCTTCATTAAGATTTAGTGTTACTTCATCACCTGTCTGCCTTTCACCTTCCCATTTCATTTTGGATAACCACTGGGTGACTGTTAATCCAGTTATAACTAACTAAGATTCAGAGTGTCTTCTGTGGTCCTAGCCCTGTAGATCCCAAAGAAGATCTAAACAAAATAGACAACTGAGTTTAGTGGCCTCTTCTGAGGCTTTAAGGATGATACATATGTTTTTTATTTGTTGAGAAATGAAGAGAAGGTTTAAAAGAGAAATTTGAAAATAAATTATTCAAATTAGAGCAATGGGTTCCCACGTCCCACCCCCACCCCAGCATAAACTCTGGCAGTGAGAGCAGAATCTCTTATTCATTGTGTTAGAGTAAAAAACTGAGCTTTGGGTGTGAAATAGTGCATGTTTGAGCTGAGAATTCAAAGAACACTGTAAATGAGCAGGGGGAGGGAGGGGGGATACCCATTCTGTAGAGAAGTATTAGAGGAATGTTGACATGTCAGATGGCACATTCTTTCTATTTTCTTTCTGAGATATACTGAAGGATATCAAAATCCTCAAGGCTAATTGTTTATTTGTCTAATATGGGTTACTGACTTAAATATGTTTTTTAGTGCAAGAAAGTAAATTTATATCTCCAGTCCCACTTGAATTTCACATCAGGAAGAAGTGCTTAGCGAACTGTTGACCTTAAACTGCTCATTAGGTAAAGAAAATAATTAAGGCAGAAAACTTTCACTTTACATTATATGGCATATAACAGATATGGTAGGATATTTTATGTAAGCAATCTTCTGTCCTGGGTTATAAATTCCAAAGAGACACTTACTCTTCTGAAATGAAATTTAAGTGTTCCTTTATTAGGCAACAGCATACAAAACTTGGTATCTCAATTTCCAACATATTAGAGGTTACAGGGATAAATGCCCATTTCCTGTTGAGATGATAAACCCTTGAAACCATGGACCTTGACTTCTCATTTCTGTATTCTATCACAGCAGTAATTACTGTAGTTTATTCAGTATTTATTTTTGGTAGAGATGGGATTTTTTCACTAACAGTTATTAGAATTCTGGTTCCACACTGTACTCACCTGACATCACTGGACCATCCGACCTTATTACTGGTTTATCTTTCTTGCTCTGGAGATTGAATTGAAAACACTGGGAAGGTTGGAGGAAAAGAAGACGATGTTGAGAGAAAATTAACCTATCATCTATTTTTTTAAAATTTTATTTGTTTATTTGACAGACAGAGATCACAGGTAGGCAGAGAGGCAACCAGAGAGAGAGGAAGGGAAGCAGGCTCCATGCTGAGCGGAGACCCCGATGCGAGGCTCAATCCCAGCACCGTGGGATCACAACCTGAGCTGAAAGCAGAAGCTTTAACCCACTGAGCCACCCAGGTGCCCCTCGTCTATTTTTTTTATGATATCATAATAGCATTTAATTTTTGCATTATTCATTTATTAATGACTGGGATTTACAAAATGTTTCCTGCTGGCCCAGTACTATAGAAAATTCTGAAAATGTAAACCAAACAGAAAATTGAGTTCCACTGTCCACTGTGAGGAATTAACGATGGTTATTAATTTGAACTAGAACCATAGAAAGGAAGACTATCTGGATCTTGTATGGAAGAAAAATTGTAAAGCTACTATTTATAACAGAGAATATGTGAAATATATAGGTAAATGTGGGTATATATATATATATATATGTATACATACATACATATATATATATAATTAATCTTATGAATCACTTTAATGAAATGCCCTAAATACATTTTGATGTACATCACCAGTTTTTTTAGTTGTACTATATTCCTATCCTTTCTAATATTTCTTATTTAAATATCCTAATCAGTGAAGTGACATTGATATTTTTCCCTATTTTTCAGTAAAATGTTTGTATTCTCTTGGCTTGACACTATGGTTTTTTGAAAATTTTAAAACCTAGAACATCCCAAAGTAGTCTCTTATGAATGTCAGTAACTACAGAGAAAGTGGTTTGGATGTAATATCTTTGCTGCTGAGAAGACCATTAATGTATAAAATCAAAGCAACATATACTTTATGAATAATAAATAAGCAATCATTGGGCACCAAATTTGATCTTAAAAATAAAGCTGTGGATGCAAATACCGTAATTGAAATTCTTACAATCTATTTATGTGCATTCATGAAAAGGAATGAATACTCTTTCTGCCCTATCCCAACCCCTCCTTCTAAGTAGAGGCAATGAATATATCACTTGTGAGGCTTAGCAACTGGGGTTTAGTAAAACATGCTTGATTAATTTTTGCTGAGATTTCCAAAATAAAATGAGAAAGAAATCACCCCATTCATTATACCAGAGAGGGGAAAGGGATCTTGATGTTATCTGACTGCATCCAAATGATCAAATGATACTCTAGCCAACTCCAGAAATGGATTCCTCATATGAAATGAATTTCCTTCCTGAAGATGAGAATTCAAGTATCTCAAAAATTGCAGAGGCCCAGCCTCTTTATCCTACCAGCAAAAAATAAATAAATAAATAAATAAATAAATAAAATAAATTTAAAAAAAAAGGAATAGGTGAAGAATACCACGGCAATAGTCAAAACAACAACAACAATGAAAACACTATGTGGCGATGATGACAAGGCACAGAGAGACCCACAGTTTGAAAAACCAGAATCTTCAATGAGAAAAATATCCACAAGAATTATTGTTTTGGAGCCCATTATTAACCTCGAGAAGATGGCATAGTCATAGTTTTATAATGGGAATGAGATTATTTGGATTATTGTTATTTTATACGCAATTTTAATTTCTACTATAATAATAAATTAGGTACTGTGCTCTTCAATTGCTTTGATTCAATTTTGATTTTGTTTTTTAATATTTCAACATAAATCTGTATCCTGAAAGCATATGCAGCCAAATATAAAGCAAGAATAGAGGGGAGAGATTCAAGCTTTAACAGACTTACTGTTTTCAACTTCCCAAATAATTTTCCAAGCTTCTGAAAAGGAATGCATGGAATTTGTTTCTCTCCTTCAGTAGCTATCAAGTATTGAGACATTTCTACATATTCTGCGCTCTACCAAATGCTGGCAATGTGGAGAGAGAGGAAAGTTGAAATATGGCTCCTGATCCTCAGAGGAGGCAAAACATCTAAATTGGAAAACAAGACAAGCACCTGTATGTACAATAAAAACACATAATATAAAAGCTAAGGTTAATTTTTGGCAGAGATTATAAATGTTTTATGATTTTCAGGAGAGTTGAAATTACCAGGGAACAGAAAATATTCAAATAAGCAATAGAGGTCAAGGAGAGGACACTCTTTGCAAAGTCAGCTTGGAACTCCTGCTCATCTTTGAGGGTGGACATTTAAAAGAGCTTCATAAAGGGAAAAAAACTGAAGTACACTCCTTCTGATTTGATTCTACTTGCTTTGGGTTTTGATTTTGTTTACTTTAGGGACCTAATTTTGGACCTTTTTTTTAATATTTTTTAATATTTCAAATGCCACTTGTTTTTAATTTGTTCTTTAGACCTCTGATCCAAGATCAGGTTACCCTTAGGAAGTTCACCACTGGTAGTTGCCAAGGCCTTAACTTAAGTTGGCTTGCACTAGAAACAAAATTTGAGATAGAAATTTGTATCCACAAGAGTACCACACAGGAACTTCCCTTTTATGCAGTAAAGGCAGAAGGATAGGCAGAGGGAGAAAATGAGTTGTGACATCATTGCAAAAAAAGCTTCAAATAACCCCATAGGAGCTCTGAAGATGGTGGCCTGTAAAATATGTCCCGCTCTTTGGGGAAAGAATTCCAGGTCTTTGAATCCTACCATTTTAATGAATGTGGGCTGTCCCAAGGAAGGATGTGAGACTGAAGGAAGCTCACTTTGATGGAGGAAGATTTCAGGGGAGAATCCAAATCTGAATAATCAGCAGCTAACAGTTCTGACAACTGGAGGAAGAGGTGTGTCAGGGCTGAAGGCGAGATCTGCATAAAAAGTAGGTGAATTGCTACATCTGCTCTAAGAGCATTGAGCCATTTGGATCATGTACAGATGGCGTTTCCTAGATGGTAACTCCCTGAGAGAGGAATAATACATCTGTTTTATTCTCTGTCATCCTGCCAGTTTAGAGCTGTAACTGGCACATAGTGGGTGCTCACTACATATTTTCTGAAATAAGTAACTAAATTAATTCATAAATAAATGACTAACAAATACATAGTATTTGGGGGCTGCTGGCTTCCAAGGTGCAAACCACAGGATTTCCATAGAACCCAGTTTACAAACAAATCAAAATCAAGGACTGGATTTTTGTATAATAGCTAATATATTATATAGTCACTAAGCAAATATCTTTGTTGAGTACCTACTCTATACCCTCCACTGAGTAGATTAAAATGGCGTAAGACACGATCAGGAAACAAATGCTAAGAGCTAAAACTGAGATGCCTTTTGTTACTTTTTAAAAAACAAAACAAAACCAAAAAACCAAAAAACAAAGAGATGCCTTTGTTTACTACCCGAAAGTAAAATGTTTCTCTTGATACTGCCCTTTTTCTATTTATTGAGACTTGCATCAAAGTAATTTCTGATACATTTAAATGTCAAATGAGAGTAAATGGATGAAGCCATGAAAAAAATGGCAAAGGAAACTTTACATCCGTGTGTGTTAATTTGAATAGAAGATAGGCAATATTTTAAATGGAGCTTTAATGCGGGTTAGCACATACACTGACATATTAATGGCTATAATGCCCTTAACTCAAAGATGTAGCTGAGGAAATGACATTAATTTAAGTGAGAGGGGTATCAGTTTCAAACCAAAATACAGAAGTTGCCAGCATGCTACAACAGTGCTTACCTTCACCAACAAAAGAACAAAACAAGATTATGCTGAGTGAAATAAGTCAAGCAGAGAGAGTCAATTATCATATGGTTTCACTTATTTGTGGAGCATAACAAATAACATGGAGGACAAGGGGAGATGGAGAGGAGAAGGGAGTTGAGGGAAATTGGAAGGGGAGGTGAACCATGAGAGACTATGGACTCTGAAAAACGATCTGAGAATTTTGAAGGGGTGGGGGGTGGGAGGTTGGAGGCACCAGGTGGTGGGTATTGTAGAGGGCACGGATTGCATGGAGCACTGGGTGTGGTGCAAAAATAATGAATACTGTTATGCTGAAAAAATAAAAAAATTAAAAAAAAAAAAGAACAAAACAAAGAGAAACAGTACACTGAAGAGAGACAATAGATCTGTGAAAACAGCCAGCCAGTAACTCAAACTAGTAGCTCAAACAAGAAGATAAATGGAGGTTGTGGCTTTTACCATTAAGGAACCAGTTAGAGCTGCATTTGGTGCCAGAACTGTTCTGCCAAAAAGAACTTCCAGTTCCAACTAGCTCTGTCAGTCCTCCCCATAGAAACATTTTTGGCTTATACATGCAAGCAAAGTGACGATGAAAGTTACGTTCCAATGACCTTGTCTTTGAGATGGTAGTGACACATCACAGAAGAATTAGAAAGTTACACTGAGGTCTGTAATGCTATTATAACCCATTGGGAGCCAATCCAATCTGGGTGAGATATTTCCTACGCTGTGCTCTCAGAGTGATGCATACAGCTAATTGTAAATATCTCATATAGAACTGCCACCTGCTTCCCTGAGTTACATCATTCACAGTTAATTTATATTCAGGTGGCACACACATCATTTTCTCTTAATTTCTACATAACAGTTCATTTTCTTTAGTTAGAATCAGCATTTCTCCCAGAGCATTTTGTGAAAGTACAGCTTTACCATACATAACCTATACAAAAGCCCCAGAATCCATGACAGATCTATTAAAAGGAACATAAATAATAACAGAGGAAGAAAACTTCCCAATGAGGAAAGACATTTAAAAAAAATAAAACCGAGATTCCTGATTTGAACCCCCGGCTGTCCCTTTAAAACAGAAATGCCACCGCTTCATTATGTATTCTCCCAGAGTCCTGGTTGTGAAGGGAGGGCTGAAGGGGGAACACAACCTTAAATTCTTCAGAGCTGTCCTGGTTGGTTTATCTACTGTGATTTACTGTTGTGATTGTTGAGTAGCTGACCACTGATTTTAACACTAGGGTATAGAAGAGACAGATTGACATGGGTTTCATTAAAATTCAAGAAACTCAACTCCACAGAGAGCATGACTAACTTCCTTATACATGACAGGAATCCCCACAGATGGTCCTTCACCCTTGCTAAAGGAATTAAGTCTACCAAAAGAATCCCTGTCTATAAGCAGGCAATTCCCCAAATCTACAGGCTCATCTGCACAGATATTCTTTATACTGTCATTCTTAAGTACCTTAGGGTAGCTCTGAAAGACAGGGGGCCGAGAGGGAGCCACCGCTGCTGCCTTCACTACCCCTCAAGCATGCTGGTGGCGTGGGGATGATGGGATTATAAAGTAAACATAATAAAACACAGGACCAGGGCATCAGTGGACACAGTCTATTTGCTGAGTCCTCTTTGCTGGAAAGAGCTGAAGATTAAATTCTTATTACAATTGCACAGAATCCCTGCACCAAACTGGCAGTTATTAAACTATTAGGCAAATTCACAAATGAGTATTGTATTTGGTTCCTGGTCCAATTAACTTCCTTTCTTCTTTTTTTCTTCTTCTTCTCCCTCTCTGCTCTCTGGCATTATGTTCTTAAATTCCACATTTTATCTTCAAATATTTAAGTTGTCAAGGAAAAAATAAACTGGCCATCACACATTCATTATATTGTGTCAAATAGGACACGAAGGAGACAGCTTTCTTTTTTTTTCTGTCCTCTGTTCTTGTCAATCAAAAGCACAGTAATTAAATGGGGATGGGGATGCTTTCAAATTAAGAACAAAGGAGGAGGCACTTAATAGGAGGGAGAGAAAAGTAATTAAAATAAATAAATAAAGGCTCTCGCTGTGTCTATTGTCCTCAGATAAGCTGTCCTGAGCTGTGGTTCTACCAGCTCACCCCACTATTTCCCTCCCTCCCCATTCCGCTCCAAGTTTCTACTGAGGCAACACGGCAGACAGCATGTGTTACACACACGGCTCAGTGCATTCTGGGAGTTCAGTATAAAGCCAAACACTGGAATATAGAAATGACATGTACTAAATAGTTCTCATTTTCAAGATTAGAACTGGTTAGTATATCCTGAAAGACATATCCATTTTGCATCCATACAGTCATCAACATAAAGGCATTCCATAGTCACACAGTTTTTCTTAGATTAGGAATATTCTCCCACACCTATACAATGTACGACATAAGTCCTCATCCCATTTGCTGTCACCCAGTCCTGCCTCCCTCATTGTGACTCAAGTTATCATGGCAAAGAGGTAAAGGAATTTATCGTTCTTCTGCTAAATTTTGAATCTTCATCACCATCTCCCTAGGCCAATAAATCTTTTCCTGGTAAGTCTATCCCATGAATGTTCTTGAGTAGAAAAGAATATTCTCTCCAAATTTGGGGACTCCTGGCAAATAGGGACTATAGGTTTCTGTCCTAGAGAAAGTAAATATGACATTTATTCATGCAGGAAACCCTGGTTTATTGGATTGCATTAGAATCACTCTTTGTGTTCACTGGTATGTGTGTATAGATGAACAATGTAATGATTTCTCCTTATCCTAACTTCAACATTACATGTCAGTTTTTTGTCATGTGGATATAGCCTCATATGCATATTAAGATGTTTACCAAAATACATACTTTTTAATAAAACAATTTGTATAGGAAGTGTTTGAAGTAATTATAAACATGGACTTGCCTTCTTTTCAGACTCAGAGAACCCAGGAGTCCTACTATGATTTTACCCTAGAAGAAAATATGAACAGAGTGCTCTGTCTTTTCTCTAGTTATTTGAGAATATAGTATCAAATGATAAGAAGCCCTGACACAGGGAAAAATTACATTTAAAAAATATTCTCGGGACACCTGGGTGGCTCAGCAGTTAAAGCGTCTGACTCTCAATTTCGGCTCAGGTCCTGATCTCAGGATTGTGAAATCGAGCCCCGCATCAGGCTCTGCGCTGGGCCAGGAGTCTGCTTAAGAGTCTCTCACCCTCTCCCACGGCCCCTCCCCCCTACTTGCTCCCTCTGTTAAAAAAAAAAAAAAAAACTGAACTAAAAAAACTAAAAAGTGACATTGCTTAATTAATAAAGTCTTTTTTACATAGAATAAGTACTAAACATGCTTGTAGGAATTAAATAGAAATCCTTGCCATTTTTGCTTATGTATGACAAATTCATATAGGAATCGATGCAAAAAAATGGTTTTATACTATAGCAAACTACAGCACAATCTCTAAGCAATAACGCATACAGTGCAATATCTTACAGAACAGTGGACTACACCTAAAACTATTGCTAACAGAACTTTTCATCGCTATGACACTATAATAAGGCCAATTAGGAAATTGGGGATGGGGCCCAATTTTGAATTGGCTTTCTATGCTGTAGTTATGGTACTTTCATGCCTATTTATCTGGGTAGTTATTTCCCCTGACAACCGTAAAATGAGTTTTTTACATAATTTTATGAGAATCATGTTATAACAATGAATTAGTAACTCCAAGATTCCAAGTGGATATTTTGCAGCTTTATTACAAGGCTTTGTGTCAGAATTCTGGCTAGCCGGGGCCTCTGGAAGGAATGGCAATTACATAGATGGATTTGCAAACCTGTCCTTATCGAGCTCAGTACTAACTCCAAATTTCTCTCACTCCTGCAAACAGCCCAAGTTTGAAGTCAGCAAAAATTATGGTGAAATTTTGGTTCTTTTCACATGAAGCCCTGTAATTTTCGGGAGAAAAAGGGAAATGATCACATAAGTGCATCTGTGACTATAGTGGTTATCCCGCTAGCTCAGGGTATATTTAGAAACAAGAACCTGATCTTAAGAGACTCTTCCTTAAGGGACAAAAGACAGAGAGAGAGAAAGAGGATTTTCTTGAATTTGAGCATGCCGTCGCCCCTGCAGTAGAAGTACATTTCTAGAGCTGCTGGGCCAGAGCACTGTCCACCACTGAAGCAAGTATGTCAGAAGCCTCCTGTACATTTTCATCTGTGTAAACTGCAAAGTCATTTTTCACAAAGAAGGGTGTGGCTGGATACAAGTCACAATCAAGGGGCTTAGGTGTTCTTATGAGAGAAGCATTTAGAACATGACAAGTGTCCTGATGTTCTGCGTGTAGGAAAATTCGCAGGTTTACTGTACCACGAGAGATGTTTATTCTCCAGCTGGACACCAAAAAGCTGAATAAAGAAGTTAAACAAATTGCAGCTGATTTTCATTATTTGTAGTACTTATGTTCCACAGAGTGGCTGCGAACCCTGAGTTACCAAAATACTGAACCACAGAAGGTTAGTTTCTGTGAATCTTTGGTCACAGTTTCGTCAATCAATCAATGCATAACCTTGTTTTGTGTTTCTGTAGAAGGACACCTTATTTAATACATATTGTTAATTTGTTAGCATTGAAATCATGGCCAATGGCACTTTAACTCCTAAATTATAGTTAAGAGTTATAACATGCCTAATAACTAAGTAAAGCTTATCTGGCACATCTTTTCTCTTTAAGACACATTACGGCCTCTGGCATTTAGGAACTGTACACAGCACCTCAGTCTACACTAGGGGGCCATTTTAAACAGAGAAGTTAACCAATGAAAGGTAGAAAAAAATGAAAAAAAAATTGTATCACTAAATAGACCATGAAAAGGACACTTGTTTACAGCATGAGAGCTGCACAAGAAAGCAGAACCTTGTCTCGTTCTGCTTACTTGGGAGTGTGCTGACTGAGTCACCTGAATTTTTTCACCATTTTGCACACGCCCGCAAATGACCACAAGTGCAAGTATTAATCTGGGGGTTAAGAATAGATTTTAAGTGACTAGGTAAATCCACGAATACAGAATTCATTAATATGGAATCCACAAACAATGAGGGCTGACCATGTATTCTTTTTTTTTTAAGATTTTATGTATTTATTTGACAGATAGAGCTCACACGTAGGCAGAGAGGCAGGCAGATAAAGAGAGGAGGAAGCAGGCTCCCTGCTGAGCCGAGAGCCCGATGTGGGGCTCAATCCCAGGACCCTGAGATCATGACCTGAGACAAAGGCAGAAGCTTCACCCACTGAGCCACCCAGGCGCCCCTGACCATATATTCTTATAATCTTACCTTCACCCCAGCTTCCATTTGGATGTCAGTTTAACCTTGTGTTCTGTGTGACCATGTCATCCATCGGTAGCAAAAATAACAATAACAAACAAAGCCACCCTCTTACAACCTATGTCTCAGTCAAGAACTCCTCTCCCCACCAGCCACACAATCATTTTCATTTCTTTGTACCTATAGCTCCCCACAAAAAGCAATGCTCTCCTGGCCTCTCATTAGGTAACAAAACATTATACATTTACATAGCAGCTTTATTTTGTTCCCTTTGTCAATGACAGCAGATAAATGGGGCTGGAATCCTGAAGCCTTCCAGCAAATCATTACAACTAGAAACTGTAAAATTATGGGATAGTTGAGGAAGAGAGAATGCGGGAGTGCTGGCATTCATAGCTACATGGGCTCAGGTTGTAGTTCTGGCACAATGAATCCCCGGACAGACTGTCAATGACAGGGCCTTTGGAAGAAGAAGGAACCCAGGGGCTAGTTAGATCCTGGTTGCATGCACTGCCTGTAACTTGATTTCATTCTAAGATGGAGAATGTACACAGACTCAGTTTGATGAGCTGAGGAAGACTGAGGCAGGAGAAATGAGGAAGACTCTAACTTTCAGGGCCTCATCACTCTATTTTAACTGAAACTAAAAATTAAGCGAATATGATTAATGATGGATTTCTTATAGTCTCTTATTTCTATGGGTACTTCTCATATCTTAACTCATTCATGAAATTAAATGTATATTGGGGAAATTTTATGATCTTGTACAGTTAGACCATACTGGAAAATCTCCAGATTCACAAAAGGCCCCAAAGATGGAATTATATGATCCATTTTCTACTCCAGGTCTTTTACAGGAGTGCTTTGTGGATGATCACTCATTACCTGTAGTATGAGAACCCTAATTCTTCTAATATTTAATGTCCTTTTTGAAAGAAATTAGGTACTTCATGAATCAGTCTCTTTTCCCCCCTCCCCCACTAGAGTCCACTCATGGGCCTCTTACATACTTACAAAAAAATAACTTTCCATAGGACTTCTACCATCTACTGAAGTTTAGCAACTTGCAAATATTCCAAAGCAAAGGAGGATCCATCTCAATGATTTGAGTAAGCAGGTTCCATTTAATAATGTAGGAGCAAACACAGAATTATCAGGGTTCCTAATTTAGGTTAACCTTGAGGACACTGTTGCTGATTGGAGACCATATGTCATACCAGAAGTTCTCACTGGGGGTTACAGGATCAACATAAAGCAAACATTCAGACAGAGACAACTTCAAATACTCTGAGGATTTCTAATTAATGGAGAGAATCTCAGGCCAATCCACATTATTTGAACACATCTTGTGAGATCATTTGCTCCTAGGATATAATATCCACAACTTTAGAATAAAAAGCATTATCTCTTGGAGCTTGAGTACATTATCCCTTTGTGACTCAGTGACAAAACAAACCAGTGACTACTGTGCTTCCTTCTCTCTTTCCTTCCTAATTTCTTTTTTTGAAAGCTGGAGGAAATGTTAAGAAGAAAATACTTAGACACTATTAAAAAAAACAGATTGGCCTCTTTTGATCTTTTCCAAAATAATAATATTGATTTGCTTTAATAGCCTGTCCTTAAAGAAAATGTGTAATCAATCATTTCTCACAGAGTTTCTTCTGTTTGTTTTTAGATGACAATAATATCCCCAGGATCTAGGATAGGATCACAGAAACTTAGACCCTTTTCCTTTCAACATCTTGAAAAAAGAGGCCAATGTTTAAAGGAGAAGGAAGTGGGTAAAAGGAAAGAGAGTGCTACTGTTTTGGGCCCATTAGATAGGAAGTATGATTAAAACAAAGGACATGAATGAATAAGTGCAAGGATAGAGAGGCCTTAGGACAAAGTGTAGATATATTTCAGGACATTCTATTAGGCTTATAGGAGTACCACAAACCAAAATAGTTCAGTGAAAACTATTCTTCCCAGTATGAATCTTTATATAAATTAGACATATGCACTATCTAGTTAAATTAGGCATTAAACAGGGATGCAAACTGGCAGACCAAAGATAGAATTTTCTCCTAGCGAAGCAGTTTTATTTGAATTTGCTTTATTTGGGAGTTTTGTTATCCACCCCTACTGTTATTGTATTCCTAACCAGCATTTCCTTTTACATGGACTGGCTGCCTTGTTCATCTAGACACTGGAAGCATTTGTACTTACAAACTGCGGATTCACACTATCCATCAGGAAGACAGGGAGTCAGAATTAATCTTTACAAAAGCATATAATAAAATAGAACAGATTTTCCTCTCTGGTGTCCAACTGCTGCCATTATGTTAAGAAGTCTAGGAGAGATTTTTGATAAATTTTAAACTATTAACAAAGGTCAAAGTAGTGATACTGTACAAGTAACATTATCCACAGTCATGATTTCTGATGAGTTTGATGCACTGATGCAAAGGAAAAGCAGAGCAAAACCTCACAGTACTCAATTTTTAAGACCAAAGTTTAATTAAGAAAGAGAAAGCACATCATGTGGAGAAACTTAAGAACAAAAGAGTTCCTAAGCTCCAGAATGACTTTTTTGGTTCAATTTTGGGTTGCTTTAAAAATCTTGCTGTTTTATTTTCAGTAGTGGTTGGGGTTGGGGGCATATTATAGTATTTTGGATGGATGAGTTTTGCAAAGTGCCAGGCAATAAAACATCTGTTATAAAACATGTGCTATAGCTTTAGGGTATGGACTGAAACCAGTCAGTATTATTTTGAAGTGAGAGAATGAATGTCCAAATAAATGAGCACAACCTGTTTTTTATTATTATTTTAAAGGACCATTTAATCTAAATAATTTATTTTTCCTATAAATTGCACATTCTACAAATGTATCACCATTGCTGCTATTTAAAATTTTTATAATATTCTATGGGAGAGAAAACATGTATATATTATATTCTCATCCTCCTAGTATTTCACTGACTAGACATATTCTTGGAAATGGTACAAAGAAGCTTCTAAACTTATTAATTTAAAATATATTTTATTTCAAAAACAATCACTGAAAATAGACTGTAGATGCCAAACTGAACTAAATGACTTGGTGAAATAAAAGGAGTTTAGTACGTCATCCATATCTCTAAGAATTGGAAAATTACATGGTGAGAAAAGACATGTTTTCCTTTTCTATTTGCACGAAGTCAAATAAAAGAAAGAAGTGTTCAAAAGACCCTAGGATCCAAGGATAATTTATTTAATTAGAGAGGAACAAGAAAAGCATATGAAGCAGTAGGAATGATGTAACAAATATTAAGGAGGTGTAAACTAGTATTTCATGAACATGAAGCATATCAAATATATACTTGTGTCAGTCAGGCTGAGCTGTGTTATAAAAAATATAGATTTATGGGGCACCTGGGTGGCTCAGTGGGTTAAAGCCTCTGCTTTCGGCTCAGGTCATGATCCTAGGTCCTGGGTTCGAGCCCCGCATCGGGCTTTCTGCTCAGCAGGGAGCCTGCTTCCTCCTCTCTCTCTGCCTGCCTCTCTGCCTACTTGTGATTTCTGTCTGTCAAATAAATTAAAAAAAATATATATAGATTTATGTATGCATGTGCATATGTATATGCTATGTATGTGTAGGTATATGGAATTTGTGTATATCCATACATATGTATGTTTTAATAAACATATAGTAAATATATTGACATATAATATCTATATGTTCTATGTATGTACAAACACACATATATAATGTACACATACATGTATATATGTATGTGTGTGTTGTGTATACATCTTTATATGTCTGCTATAAAGGTATATACACACTTATCCTTATTTAGAACACCCATACACACTCATGCATACTCAGCGGTTTACAATTATAAAAATTTGTTTCTTATTCTGCCAATAATCACTGAAGGACTAGGTAGTTCTCAAAAGCAGATGTCCTTGTGATGGGTCTAATGTAAAGATGGCATCTTTACATTAACACATCTTTCAGATTAAGGGAAGGAAACATAGATAATGACACACTGCCTCTAAAATGTTCACCAAGAAATAACACATGTCACTTATGCCCCCATTCACTGACCGGACAAGTCACACAGCCATTATTAAGGTCGAAGGGAGATACCTGGAAGAAGAGGATACCTAATTAAACTTCGCAATCTCTATTTGTATCTACTATACCACCGGACTATGGATTTGTACCTTTTATACACTATTGAATGCAAAGTCAATGCCAACAATAATGACTGTCAATCATATAATGTTGATCTAAGGAATTCATACACATAATTTCAATTGACACTCCAAATATAGTATTGGTTTTGGTAGTTAACAATGTGGTGAAACAGATATGCAAAAATACTTACTCAAAAAAACCCTCAAACAATTCTGGAAAAAATGTTTTTAAAGGTATTTTTTAAAATAAATTTGACTTTTTGCATTTTTTTTAAAGATTTTATTTATTTATTTGACAGAGAGAGATCACAAGTAGGCAGAGAGGCAGGCAGAGAGAGAGGGGGAAGCAGGCTCCCTGCCGAGCAGAGAGCCCAATGCAGGGCTTAATCCCAGGACCCTGAGATCATAACCTGAGCCGAAGGCAGAGACTTAACCCACTGAGCCACCCAGGCGCCCTGACTTTTTGCATTTTTTAAAAGATTTTATTTACTTATTAGAGAGAGACACACACACAGCAAGAGAGGGAATACAAGCAGGGGGAGTGAGAGAGGAAGAAGCAGGGAGCCCAATGCGGAGTTCAATCCCAGCACCTGGGATCATGACCTGAGCCAAAGGCAGATGCTTAATGACTGAGCCACCCAGGTGCCCTTAAAGGTTAGGTTTTTAATTATTCCTGAACCCACTGAAAAACAAAGTAAATTCTTGGAGACTAAAATAGAGAAAAACTACCACTGGAGGGGTAGTAAGTATCGGTGAATTGACTGAGGAACATTTACAAATACTTTATGGAATAGAAATAAGTTTTAACAAGACATTGAAGATAAGCAACAAAAGCATGTATTTTAGAAAATCTGCAAAATCAGTACTGTAAACTAAGATATAGTCGTTGGAATTATCAAATAAAAATGTCATACATCTGTGTGATATACATCAAAAATAGTTAAGGAGCAAGAAATTATCAAAAGTGGTGAGGTGGATATGACACAATCAATTTCAACTTCACGTTGAAATTTATAACTGAAATTAGGAAATAAATGGATGATTAAATAAATTAGACATAGCTGATGAGATAACTGGGGAACTGGATAATACATTTGAAGAAATTGTCTAGAATGCAATCAGAGATGTGCTAGTAATACTGTTTTTCCAAAAAGTAACCTTTGATTTGTGTAATTTGCTAATTCTAAATGTTCTCACCATTGCCATTTTCAAACCAATGATGGTTTAAAAATGACTCACAAATTTTCTGAATATTTTGCAATTGGCTCTTGAAAGCTGGTATAAGCCAGTTTTAGTATACCACCAAATGAATATAGAGAACCGACAGAAGGGAAAATATAAAAGTATACTGACAGATGACAAAGTGAAAAAGAGTAAAATATATCTAAAGAAATTACAGAAGAGACTAGAAAGAGGTGATGAGGCAATTTTTAAAGATAAAACAGATAAGGAGTTTTCATAACAAATGATACATTGTGTCTTAATTCCAAAAGAAAATGAAGCCCAAGTACAACAATTTTTTTTAAAACCCTACATAATCTAAAAGAAAAGAAAATATCCTAGAATCAGAGGTGCCTGGGTGGCTCAGTGGGTTAAGGCCTCTGCCTTCGGCACAGGTCATGATCCAAGGGTCCTGGGATTGAGCCCCACATCAGGCTCTCTGCTCGGTAGGGAGCCTGCTTCCTTTCTTCTCTCTCTGCCTGCCGCTCTGCCTACTTGTGGTTTCTGTCAAGTAAATAAATAAAATCTTTATTTGTGTGTATAGATAGATAGATAGATATCTCCTCGAATCAGCTAGAAAGATCACCTACAAAAGAATGTTAATTATACTGACAGTTGACTTCTCAAAAACAACACAGGAACCCAGATAATAGTAAATCAATATACTCAAAGTACTTGTAAAACAATGACCAGATATGGTACCATCTTCCTTCATTTCAAGCAACGCAGATATTGTGTTGTAGAGTCCTGTTACCTATTCTCGCCTTGCCCTTTTCCTCCCAAACAGTAAATTATGGAGAGAAGGAATATGGAGGAAGGGATCCTTAACATCTGTGCGTTAAGTCTGAGGCAAACTTTTAAGTAACCTATGTGAAAAACTGACCAGAATTGGGATATCTGGGTGGCTCAGTCAGTTGAACATCCAAATTTTGGTTTCAGCTCAGGTCTTGATCTGAGGGTCATGAGATCAAGCCCTGCCTCAGGCTCCGCACTCAGTGTGGGCTCTGCTAGAGATTCTCTCTCTCCCTCTACCCTCCCCCTGCTCTGTCTCACACATACATACACACACACACACACACACACACACACACACACACACACTTCCCATCTCTCTAAATAGATAATGAAGAAATAAAGAAATAACTTAAAAATACCCTGGCCAGAATCAACACAAGGAACACTTTGAGAACTGAACTACAAAGTGGAATAGGACCAAGGATTCATACTGGTCTCTGCAGGACACAAGTCAGGCAAACCAGAATTGCAGTGCAAAAACTTGGAAAACCACATTAACATCCAAACCACAGTCCATGAATGAGCCAGAATGAGCATTCTAGACCTAAAAGGGTAGACAACATGCTAAAATAGATGTCAATGGAGAATAAACTCTCATAGAATTCAAAATGTCCAGGAAAAAAATTTTTAACTGCTCATTACACCCAAAATTATATTTATAGCCAGAATTATCATCATAGCCAGAATGAGAAAAGGTGGTCAACAGACAGAAATGCCAAGATAACAAAGAATGTTAAAATTTTCTGACAAGGACTTTAGAGCAAATATCACAGAAATATTCCACAAGGCAACCACAGACACTTGGAGAAAAAAAAAAAATGTAAGTTTAGCAAAGAAATAGAAATAAATAAAAATAAGAGCCAAATTATATTGAGACTGAAAAATGCAGTACCAAAAGAGAGAGAAACACACTTAATGGGTTCAACACCATAATTCAGATGACAGAAGATGCAGTCATATTAAATATAGATTGATAGAAATTATTCAATCTGAACAACAGAGAAAAATATAGTTTTACAAAATGAACAGAGTTGAAGAACTTGTAAGGCAGTAACAGAAGTTTTAATATTTGTATCATAGGAGTCCCAGAGAAGAGTCAGGGTTGAAAAATTATTTAAATAATTATAGCTGAAATTACTTAAATTTGATGAAAGGCACAAATTTACAGATTTGAACAAATCCCAGTTGGGACAGAGCTAAATAAGCTTGGGGCACCTGGGTAGCTCAGATGGTTAGGCATCTGCCTTCAGCTCAGGTCATGATCCTGGGGTCCTAGGATCAAGCCCCACATTGGGCTTCTCACTCAGCAGGGAGTCTGCTTCTCCCTGTCCTGTCCCTGGCCCCCTGCTCATGCTCTTTCTCTCTCAGTATCTGTCTTAAATGAAAAAATACAATCTTTAAAAAAAAAAAAAAGAATGAAAGAAACTCATGACTCTCAGAATCGAATCTGTGGGAACTAAAAAAATACCTTGAATGCAGGCAGAGAATCAATACATTGCATATAGGTTAAAGATAATGAAATACCAGTAGAGTCCCGATCAGAAATTATGGAACTATAAGAACTGGCATAATGTTTTGCAAGCACTGAAAGGAAATAAAACCACTGTCAACTCCGAATTTTACATCCAGCAACAACACTTAAGGAAAAATAAGTGGGAAAAATTACATTCTCAAATGGAAGAAAAATGAGAGAATTTGTCATCAACAGATTTTCTCTAGAAGATTTGCTGAAAACTGATTTCCAGAGAGAAAGAAAATGATGAAGAAAAGGAAGCTAAGAACATTAAGGAAAAATCTATACAAGTCATAAGTATTTAGGTAAACATAATACAAAGGCATTATGAGCAAAGAAATGGTAAAGACCAGGTAATGATAACAAACTGATTCTACACAATAGCAATAATGCTTAATTTGTGAATTTAAAACCTAGAACTCAAATACCAAACAATAATAACAAACAATTTGAGAAGGGTAATCAGAGATAAGGCTCTACCTAGTAGTTTTATTATTCTGAAAAGGAAAAATATGACCTCCCTTAAACTTTATAAGTTAAATAAGAATATTAAAAGTGTTAGGCAAATCATTAAAATAATAGACTCAGGTTGTATAATGCCCATATTATTAGAGGGGGATAATGGGTAAGACAATATCGGAAGTCAAACAATCTAAATCTAAAACAGACCTTCTCAGCTGTAGGCAATGTTGCCTCCCAAAGAACATTTACTTGGCAGTATCTGGAGTTGGGCTCTATTGTTGTAACTCATAGGTGAGGGGGGAGTGTTGCTGCTATTGGCTACTGCTACTAGGTAGAGGCCAGGAATATGCTAAACATCCTATAATGTACAGGACTGCCCCCACAATAAATACTTATCTGGCCCAAAATATCAATAGTGCTGAGGTTGAGAAACCTTGATCTAAAAGGAGAGAGAGAAAGAGAGAAACTGAAGAAAATAGCACAAAGTATAGTAGTAATAGATCTGAACACAGCAAGATGTAATAAAATAAACAATTAAAAAAAGCTGTATAACAGAACACTAAAAACACAATAACTCAGGAGAAAAAAGATGGAAGACACTATAAATTTTCTACTACTAATATGAGAAAAATAGTATTTAAAGCAAGAAATATTACTAAAAAATAGAAGGCTAGTTACATGGCGTTAAAAGATTTAATTTTCAAGGATGATACATAATCCTAAACTTATAAGAATCTAATAAAAACACCTCAGAGTATATAAATATTATCCAAACACCAGAAGAATATAAGAAGGAAAAACATTGTGAGATACATTAATGCCCCCCCTTTTTAATTAATATATCAAGCTGAAAAAAGCAATAAAGAGCATTTGAACAACACAATTCAAATGCTAGACTACATGCCTAGAATATCCTGAACGGTAACCCAAAAACTGGAAAATAAATAGCTTTTTAAAATTAACCATAAGCATAGAGAAAGTTTCAAGAAATACCCTCAACCAAAAAAAAGAAAAAATCTCTGATCAGAATGTATTTAAAAAAATGATAAAATGTTGAAATAAGGTATTATATATTTGAAATTTACTAAGAGTATCTTAAGTGTTCTTATCAACCCTCCCAGAAGAAAAGGCGATTATATGAGATGAAAGATGTGTTAATTAACTAGACCTCTCAATAACTCATTTCTCAACAACTCATTCCACAACATATATATCTATATATATATATAGATAAATAGATATCTCAAATCATTACATTGTACACCTTTAAAAAAAATCACATTGTACGACCTAAAATGACTTTACTGTGTCATGATCATTACTGTTTACATGGTTGCTCTTCTTTATGTATTTATTAGAGCTGAAGCCAAAGTTCTAGTCTGGTCCACAAAACTTTCAGTGACAACTCTCCCACATACTTTTTCTTTCATGCCCTGTTTATTCGTTATATGAATTAAACCTTTTTTTTTTTTTTTTTGCTTTCCCATTCTCTCTCCTATACTATCAATCTTTTCTACATAGCCATGGCTCCATCTTAATCTCAGTAATTACTTTTTCTTAGAGCAGGGACAACTTCTACTATCTCTCGAATCTAGCATAATGCCTATCCCATCATAAAAATTGTTTTAATACAAAAGGAAAAGGAAGGCAAGGAGTAAAGAGAAGAGGGAAGATGAAGAAAGAGAATAAAAGGAGAGGGGAGCAAAAGCAGGACTCTGAATCCCAGTGCTTTTAAGTGGATTGAGGTTTCCTCTGTAGATTCAAGTCCAACTTTCTAACTTTGCTTTATGAATACCACACTTTGAAGAAAATGAGTGATCACTCTCTTCACTCTCTCTGTAGAAGGATCCCTCCTTATTTTAAGGAGAGGGAGAGTCTGCAAGCCTCTATTACTTATTATACAGAGACATTTCAAAGGCATAATATAGAGAAAATGAGTTTGGACTGGATCTCTCTCTTCTACATGGCTGCCAGCAGTGGAGAAGGAAAATAACAGTATTATAAATGTGATTTTATTGTCCTTTTACTATTAGGCGGGTAGCACATTTGGTCCCAACACTTACCAGATTGTTAGTAAATGAAAGAGAGAGCCATTCAAGGTTGGGAGGAATCCAATCAGCCCTGTCATTAGAAAAAGACATTACCTTCGTGCTCTGATTCCATCAAGTCCCAAACATTGATTTAGCTAAAACATAGGGGGAAAAAGTCTAGGGCTGGGTTCTCATAGTTAAGGAATATAGACATACTGAAAAAGAAAATGTGTATACTCTCTTAATGTAAATTTTGTTTTTTTCCTTTATGACTCCACAGACCTGGCCCTGTTTCCACAGAGCTAGAGAAAGCCTGGGATGAAAGGATATAGAACCACTGAACCTAAATAAGAATAGCCTCTTCCAGTAAGCCTTGGAAAGAACTCTCTCTATAGTTATGCCCAGTGAAGTTCATTCCAGATGGTTTATAGAAGGGATTGTGTGGTTTCTATTTAGTTTATATACTTGTTTAGGAGGGATGTCTGCTCTCTGTACCCACCTTTCCTAGCATACTGCTAAGCATAGAGTAGTTGCTCAAATATCCTTAGGAGTTAGTCCAGGGAATGAAATTTATGATTTATGGGGAGAAGAATTATACCATGATCAGAGGTTTGAGTTCTAGAAAAGTTGGGCTCTGGGTTCTGATCTTATAGCGCAAAGACACCTTCACAGAACTGCCTCAATTTTAGGGTCTCAGTTGATATATCTATTCATTAATTTTAATTGGAGTTGTTTTGGGTATTTAGCAGGGCTTTAGTGAGTAAAGATCAAAAGCAATAATTATTGCAAAAATTTTGGTGAAGTATAAAGTGCTATAAAGAGGTAAAAGAGTAAGAACAGAGATACTAGTGGTAGTAGTCACAAGAAAAAAAATTATTAAAAGGAAATAAGAAAGAATCTGAAAAGACACATTTAAACTAATCAGTGAAAAAAGCTGGAAACTATTAAAAGTGACTATTTCATTTATAGCCAAATAGCTTTAAAAATATTTGAAACTGAACACCATAAAATTTTAAAGAATTGAATATAAAAAGCCATTTGTCATTTCTATACAAGAAGCCACGTTAAACTAAGTATCTTTCAAATCATCATACACAGCAGAATATGTGGTACAAAGCAGAATCTGTTCTTCATTGACTATCCAAAATCCTTCAGTAAAAGCCCATTCAAAATGGGTTAGATCTGTGGCAACATTTGAAAGGATCCTAAAGACCAAGAAGAAATCTATGAAGACAGGTGACTATAGTTCTGTAGCCTCAATGGAAATGAGCCAATAAATCCTATCAAACAAATCAACCAATATTGTCATAGAAAAGAAGTTTCTAAAGTTCAAAATTATAATTATTTTGTGTAGTTTTCTATATTCTGAAATGTAACAATTAGTAGGTGAGAACTTCAGTTAGTTTCATTAAAGACAGTCATTGTTTAATTTCTGTAACTGTATATGTGGAATATATACTCAAAATGTGGAATGTGAAATATAAGCTCAAGAACTTGCATGTATATAGTTTGCATATAATGGCTAAGAAAAAGTTACATAGTAAACATCCCAAGTAGCTTTAGTAAAATATAAAGGTTTGATAGAGTGTCACAGAAAGTAACAGTTAATCTCTTGCGTCAAGGAAATGCATAATTGCATTTCATTCTTCCTAACAGTAAGTATATTATTGCTAGGAAACAATGTATAGAGTTTTCATTTTCCATCACTGAATGATCCATAGATGAGGGAGATCATCTCAATATCCAATGATATTAACATCACATATTTACTGAGAATTAACCCCTTCAAATTATAGGAGTGGTAAGATCCCTGTTAGTATTATATTGGTACAGCTACAGCTAGTGCTTATGATAAAACTGATGAAAATCTCAAGTATGAATTTGCAATAATCACGAGAAAGAACTAAGAATCTGCCTAAGCATCTCATAAAACCAATTAGGGTGGTAGAGTACATTAACCCAGGAAGGAGAATGAAGAAAGAATGAAGATCAGAATCAGGGAAAAAAAGATGTTAAGACCAAGTACAAATGTTCCCGTTAGTCCCACTTATCTAAGGATTTTGTCAAATCTCTAGTGGAAGAATTGACATTGATTAGTCAAAATCTCTTTATACATTCAAATGTACACTTTGAATGGTGAGTTTTATATTATGTGAATTATATTTCTTAATTTAAAAAGTCTTTATTTACATGTAACTATAGAAAATGCACATAAGTATATAAATACATATTTAATTCATATCTATTTTTAAATTGAGATATATAATTCCTGTAACACAAAATTATATATAGATACATATTTATTTTTTACCTTCGTGAATATGGGTGAACCTATATCATTTTAACAAAATCGACAGTATTTATATAACTATAATTTTTCATTATTGTAATAAATATCATTTTATCAATATGAAATAATTTTTATTATCAAAATAAAGTTTTAATCTAGGAGAATCCTTACAGATATCATTAGGTTATGTGTATAAGCCAAGTAAATCCCACTGCAATCAAACTTACATAGTCACAGTAAGCATTTTAGATGAACACAAATTCCTCCAAGAGAAAATAGTGTCAATACAAGTACCGCGAGTGTTCGATTACACCACACACATCTCACTAACACTAACACATCATAAGAATCCAGTTTATCTTCCTAAAAATTTATGATTAAAACAAAGCCTTGTTCCCTAAAACTCTAAGAATTACCTATTTTACACATTTCCAATAGGATCCAACCTATGGATTAATGTGACCCTTATTCTCTCCATAATATTTACAGAAAGAGCAATTGTAAGTAAAGGGTATATTAAAAAGCAGGCAGAGCCGAAGTCCCTGGATCCAGCTGCACTGCTCCTGCCCACCTGAACACTGTGCTTCAATTTACATCTCCTATTTGTATAAAGGAGGGATTTTCCTTATTGTCAGTACTCTGACTCCATTCTTAACCTAAAAGAGATAAAGTATCTATAGTCAATAATGAAAGTTAGCAGTTTCTATGCCCCCTTTAATTTCAGGGTAGAGCAGGTGAAAAGAGGTTGATTAAAATTGAGTACACTTAGGACAAAAAGATGTTTTAACTTCTTGGCACATGACTGACACTTATCCCATGTTTGTAGAACAGTGTGTCTTGACTTCCTGGCAACCACATTATCCTATTTCTTCTTCTACTTCTTTGCTGATATATCCTTTGCTGTTCTTCATCCTACCAAATTTTAAATATTAGAGTTTTGGTAGACTAGAACCCAGGTCGTATCTTCTTATTCTATACTCTCTCCTTAAGGATTTCAGCCATGGCCTCAAGAGCCACATGGGCGATCATCTCCAGTATTTTGCACCAGCCTAGTTTATTTCATAGTTTAAAATTTGTGGAGTGCCAAATGTCTGCTTAATATCTCTACTAATTTTCAATCTGGCTACCTCGAATTGTACACTTCAAAGACACAGGAATCAGTCTTGGCATCTTCCACTCCCTATTCAGTTCATTTCAGCACACATTACTTTGCCATCTCAAACACTCTTGAGAGCTTGTTTGGAGGTTCTAGCAGGGGAGCGCAGCTACTTTGTATACCCTTGACCGAAGAACGGTCCTTTCCTCTATTGGGGAAGGTCGTCCTCTTCCACCGAGCGTGCAGCTTCGGGAGGGATGCACATGGAGCGGTGAGGGAGGAAGGGGACACCCGCCTAGCCAGCCAGATCAGCCGAATCAACCCTGGCGATCAATGAGGTGACAGATGTCGCAGCCAGATCGCCCTCACATCCCCATCTCAAACACTCTTAAACACCCTCTTACCCAAAGCTGATTCTCTATTGCCCCTCTGAGTTAAGTCAGCGTTGGCCTTCTAATATCCTATCCACCCTTGGCCTCAAAGATTATTCTCTACATTTCAGGTTATTTTGAAAGAACCAACCATGATATACCCCTGCTTAAAATCCTAGATTTCCATTGTTCTTAAAATACAGATCAAAATATTTCACCTATAAATCCTTGCAAAATCAAATCCTGCTTACCTCCCCATCCTTACCTTCAACAACTCTTCCATGACTGTGCTGTAACTATACTGGCTTTCTTTTTGGTCTCCAAATATTCTGTGTTCCTTTCTGCTTCAGAATCTTTTCTCACTTTGTCAAATCACACTCTCCTCATTTACTGAGTTAATTCATCTTTTATGGTTTGTCAAATTTCCTTAAGAAAGCTTCTGGAGACAAGAACAGGTTCCCTTGTGTTTTAATCCACCCAGGTTGCTATAAGAGAACACCCCAGCCTGGGTAGCTCATAAACAATAGAAATTTATTTCTTACAGTTCTGGAGGCTGGAAGTCAGAGATGAGTGGACCAGCACAGTTGGATTTTGGTGAAGGCTTATAGACTTCTCTTTAGACATCTTCTTACTGTGTCCTCACTTAATGGAGGGGGAAATGTTGTTCTTGGCCCTCTTTTATAGGGGCACTATTCCCATTTATAAGTGTTCCACCCTTATAACCTATTTATTTACCAAAGGCTCTATCTCCTAATACCATCACATTAAGCATTAGGATTTTGACATATGAATTTTGAGAGGGACACAAATATTCAGACCATGTCACCTCTTAGCACTCTCTGCTTGACTCCTTTGTATACTTATTACAACTGTACTTAAGCAATTGTGCTATTAATACTTGTCCACACTAGAATATAAGCTACAAGAGAGCATTTCTATCTTATTCACAGTTTTAACCTCAGGGCTTTCTTTACTACTATATTCCAGGAGCATGGCGAATAAGATCAATAAATATCTGTTGAGTTAATGATTAAAGAAATAAGGAAAATCTTTTTCTTTCAGAACATTTGTAGAAAATGGCAGTCCACTTGCTATCTAGTATGCATGAAATAAATTATCATCAACAGGTAGAATAAACTGGGTGACATTTTACAATCATTCCTTGATCTAATCTCCTAAGAATTCTCTCAAAAATAAATCCAAAGCTGGTTTCCCATTTTTATATTTGCTCCTGTTCATGTAACTCTCAGCAAAAGCCCTATTTCCCAGGTTATATCAAGGAACTTATGTTTAGAAGATATTGCTCCAAGTAATTAGAAAACTGAAATAAAAATTCAAGTATTTAATTTATATTATTTTAAAAAGTATATAACCACTCCAACTTGTGAAACTTATCTCAGGAGTGTCTAGGGCAGTGGTAAAGGCTCATAGATATGTTGTAGCATTCAGTGAAGTAGTAACAAAAGTCATCGAATATCACCCCAAAACTTTATTAACTTGGGTATATTTTTCAGAAAGCCTCCAGGAGCAGGCAGATGGCATTCTCTTATTTGCACTATTCCACTGCAGAGAACTAAAGTTTAAACTATCAGCTACCTGCCATTTCTGGAATTGCTGCAGATAAAAACTCTTTGATGATTTCAGTTTTCTGCTGCTTGCTTGCAGGCTTTCAGAAAATAATTGCTACCATAAGAAACACTACTGAAATTGACAATAAACTGAATTTGGCTGGAAGTACATTGTAATTCTGTTCTATATTGGTGAGCTGCACTGCTGGGACGAGTGTTTGTTTAAAACCAAAACACCAAACAAAGCTCTGGCTTTAATGAAAGTGCAGAGAAAATCATCTCTGATATATTTATGGCTACTACAATTGAAATTGTTTATTAGAAAGATAACATTAACTGCTTCTTCAAGTGGATTGTTTGGGGAGTGTAAACTGCTCCCAATATACTTAGATATGTTTGGAATAGTATAGAAAAGACAAAGAAACAAGTGTGAGTGAGGCATTTTGTGGAAAAGAAATAAAGACAGGCATGGGTACAGGGGAAAAGTAAGACAGAAGTGGGGAAAAAATAAGACAGGGGAAAAAATAAGTAAAGGAGACATGAGAAATAACATAAAATAAGTTGAGAGAAGTTATTAAAAGAATAGAGAAGAGAGATTAAAGAATAAAGAATAGATCAAGATGTATATGCATGATCAAAATAGTCAAGCCCAATATGAAATAAATGTAACATCACCACCAGGATAACATCTTCCCCCCTAGAAGCCATTACTAACGAGAACTGAGTTATTGATAAGCAATTTAAGGCAAGAAGATAGAGAACAGTCTATTTTAGAGAATTCCAGAATATTGTCTTGATCCCATAAAAGTCAGGTAAAATTGTGGAATCTTGCAGATAGGGCTGAATCCTAGCTCAGTGCATCTAAAAGTTCCAAAGGTTTGGTTCCTTGCTTAATCCCCTAAAAGTCTACCAATGATCCAAGATACATATCATAACAATGCAACCAAAATATGAAGGGAAAGAAGGTGAAAAGAAACCTCAAGACAACAAATTTGATTTTCTCTGGACTTACTAGAGTCTGTACCTCCTGCTGATTGATGTCAGATATTTGTGATATGAAGAACATGTCCATAAGCAATAACATTTTTTTAAATTAAGTGGATTGTATCATGGTTAGTTGGTACCTAGGATATTGCCACTGTACTTTCCAAAGTCTTGATAAATCAGATACATACCAAAATTATTCCTATACTTATTAACTAAGGAGCAACTCAAAGTAAAATGTCCTAAGAGAAGAAAGGCAGATTGTCACAAGGTAGCCCTGATTTAATAAGGAATACAAATATACTTATCCAAGAGAACAAAGAGGTAAGGTGCAGTGGCAAATATAGATTGAGTCTTTTTTTTCTTAGTTTAACTGGGGTGTCCATAGCACTCCCCAAGTTACATTAAAATCCCACACATTTCAGTCACTTCTTAATGATCCTATTCTATTATCTTCACCTGATCTTCAAATGCAAATAATATTTACTCAGTACTCTATATACTAGGTGCTCCAATTGGCACTTTCAATTATATCCCATATCTACTCTTCCCACAAACCAATGGAGGATTAGTAATCCTATTTTACAAAAGAAGAAAATTTAGGGCTGAAATTAAATAATTGAATCAAGAGTAATAGTTATGTTGTGGTAGGGGGTGACTTCTGAAATGCCTAGATGATGAGCACAGCAAATCCTTTCCTTAAAAAACAATGATAAAACCAGGTAAAAACTGTCAAAACAAAAACTTCTGGACTCTGGACATTGGCAAAGGACAAACAGTGAACTGAGAAGCATTTATTCTTGAAAAATTCTTGAACCTTAATAAAAAGAAAGATCTGTTATGTTTTAACCTGGCAATACTTCTATAATGTTGAAATAGAATAAAGATAAGAACCACATGTGGGAAAAGCATGACAAAATTCAACACCCAGTAATAATAAAAACTCTCAACAAATCAGGAATAGAAGGAAATATCCTCAACTTGATAAAAGAAATTCACAAAACTCTGCAGCTAAGATTATACTTAATAGTGAAAGACAGAATATCTCCCCTAACATCAGTAACATGGCAAAGATTTCATTTCTCATTACTTCTATTTAACATTCTATTAAAAATTCCAGGGATGCCTGGGTGGCTCAGTCAGTTGGGTGGCTTTCTTCAGCTTGGGTCATGATCCCAGGGTCCTGGGATCAAGTCCCCCATTGGGCTCCTTGCTCAGCCAGGAGCCTGCTTCTCTCTCTGTCTCTGCCTGCTGCTCTGCCTGCTTGTGCTCTCTCTCTCTCTCTTTCTGACAGATAAATAGATAAAATCTTTTAAAATAATAAAATAAATTAAGTAAAATTTTTTAAAAAAGAAAAGAAATTCCTGTCAGTACAACCAGGCAATAAAATGCAACAAAATCAGAAAACAAGAAGTAAAACTATCTTTCTTCATAGATGATATAACCTTGTACTGAGAAAATCTTAAAGAATCCCTCCCCCTCAAAAAAAAAAAAAAAAAGAATTAAGTCAGAATATAAGATAAATATAAAAACAGATCAATTGCTCTTCTATACACTAGCAATGAACAATCCAAAAATGAAATTAGGAAAATAATTTCATTCAAAATAGCACTCCAAAATTAAGCAATTATGATTAAATTTAAGGAACAAAAGGGCAAAGCTTCTACACTAAAATCTATATAATATTGCCGACAGAAATTAAAGAAGACCTAAATACATGGCATGGTATTCTATGTTCATGGATTGGAAGATTCAACAGCATTAGGATGGCAATTCATCCCACACCGATCACCCAGATTCAGTGTAATCCCTATCAAATCTTAGCATGCTTTTTTACAGAAATTGGGCACTCAATCTATATATGGAAATGTATGATCTGAAGAGAAACCACAGTGTGTGTATATATAGAGAGAAATGTAAAAGATTCTAATGGCCAAGACAATTTTGAAGAAACAAATTTGGAGGACTAATACTTTCCAATTTTAAAATATATTACAAAGCTACAAGAATCCAGACAATGTGTTATCAATATGACAGAGACAGATCAATGGAAAAGAACAGAGAATCTAAAAATAACTCATATTTATGGTCAATTCATTTTCGATGGAGGTATCAAAGTAACTACATGAGGAAATTGTAATCTTTTCAACAAATTGCTTACTGAGACATTGGATATTCACACATGGAAAAAGTTAACATAGATCCCTACCTCACATCATATACAAATATTAACTCAAGATAGATTCTAGACCTAAATACATTAAAGACAGCTAAAATTGTAAAACTCTTAGAAGACAACATGGGAGAGTCTTCATACCTTCGGTAAAAATCTCTTAAATACATCAACAAAAGCAGAATTCAGAAAAGAAAATAGCAATTTGAACATCCTCAAAATTAAGCACTTTGCACTTCAAACTACTATTGAAAAAAAAAAAAAAAGCTACACCACAAACTGAGAGAAAATACTTAACTTATCATACCCCTGAGAAAGGATTTGTAACTACAATTTGAAAGGTAAGGCATACTTGCAGCTCAGCAATAAGAAACAAATACCTGAATTATTTTAAATGGCAACAGATCTGAAAAGAATAGACATTTTCCTAAAGGACATAAATGAATAATAGAAAACATTAAAAGACAGTCAGCATCATTACTCATTAGGTAAATGAAAATCAAAACCATAATGAGATGCTACTTTACTTCCACTAGAATGGCTAGAATGCAGACAATAACAAGTATTGAGGAGGATGTGCAGAAACTGGGAACACTCACTTTTTGCTGTGTGAAAATGTAAAATGGTGTAGTCACAATGGAAAATAGTTTGGAAAAATTTTTAAACATTAAGCAACATTTTGCTATATAACTCTGCCATTTCTATTCTAGGAGTCTACACAAGAAAAATGAAAAGAAACTATGCATATGGAAACTCGTACACGAACAGTCACAGCAGTATTACTCACAATGGCCAAAAGCAGAAACAACCCAATATCCATCATGTGATGAATAATTAAACAAAATATATATCCATACAATGGAATTTTATTTAGGGAAAAAAGGGAACTACTAATACATGTTACAACATTGATAAATCCTATTTGAGATTATGCTAAGTGAAAAAAACTGGATGTATAAGAACATAAATGTATGCATCCTTTACATGGAATGTCCAGAATAGACAAATTTATAGAGACAAAAGCTAGATAATTGTTGCCTAAAGCTGGAAATGGGAACCAGTGACTTCAGAAAAGTATGAGGATCTCTTGAGGCTGGTGAAAATTTTAGAAAACTGAATTGTGCTGATAGTTGCCTAACTTTGTAAATTTATTAAAAACCATTGAAATGTACATATACTATGAGTGAATTTTATGGTAGGTAAATTAGACCTCAACAAACCTGTTTTTAAAAAGCAATAGCCACAGTTTATTAGCCACATCTTTTTTCATGCAAATTCTAAATAAATGTTTTAAACATTTTTTTAATCTTCAAGTCTTCAGAAATATTTGTTACTTTCATATAAAGAAATTGAAACAAACTTAAATAACATGTGCTAGTTTTCTCAAACAGTAAAAGGGAAGTTAGAATTTGAAATTACTTGTAAATTAAAACCCCATGACTTTAACCACGATGTTATACTGCCTTGTCTCAGAATAATTTCTTAGTTGGCACCTGGGTGGCTCAGTTGGTTAAGCGTCTGCTCAGGTCATGATCCCAGGGTCCTGGGATAAAGTCTGGCATCCAGCTTCCTGCTCAGTGGAGAGCCTGCTTCTCCCTCTGCCTGCCACTCACCCTGCTTGTGTTCTCTCTCTCTCTCTCGATCTCTGTGTCAAATAAATAAATAAAATCTTAAAAAAAATAATTCCTTAGTTATGTTAGTTAAGTAATAAGTCTAAGTGAAGAATAGTGTTCTTTTAATATACCATGGTACTCTTCTGTTACAGGCTGACTTGTGTTCCCCACCCCAAATTAATATATTGAAGCCCTAATTCCCTGTACCTTAGAATATGACCTTATTTGGAGATAAGATCTTTAAAGAAGTGATTAAGTTAAAATGAAATCTTTAGAGTCGTTCCTAATCTGATCTGACTGATGTCCTTACAAGAAGAGGAAATTAAGACACACAGGGAGACTCCAGGGATGCAGGAGAACAGAAAAAAGACCACAATAAGATAGCAAGAGGGTGGTCATCTGCAAGCCTTGGAAAGAAGTCTCAGAAGACACAAAGCCAAGGGTACCTTGATCTTAGACTCCTAGTCTCTAGAACAGTGGGAATATAAATTCATATATTAAGCCACCCAGTTTACAGTATTTGGTTATGGCAGCCCTAGAAAACTAGCATACCCTCTAAGGCCATCATGGTAGCCACAAGGCAAAATAAATATTGAAAATTACTGAGTTAAAGGTAATTTAAGGGATAATTTCTTTATTCTCTTTTCTTTAAATACCCAGTTTTTCTACTACATGGATAGAATCTGATTATCGTTCATTACTATCACACATACCAAATTTGGGTAAATGAATATTTTCTGAAGACCTAAATTAATGGATTGGTGAACAAATATTCTGAACACTTCATTTCTTACACTCCAATGTAAATATTTATAAATTACTATGTATTTGTTTTCCCCCATATTCCCTACTTATTTACTTACTTGTTTTATACCACTGAGGTACTACTGTGTAAATTTTGGCTGTTGGACTCAGAAGCAATCCAGAGGGTTAACTAAGCCTCCAGGATACTTCCATTTTATCATAGAATGTATCACTTGTAAAAATATATAGAAAACCTGTATACATATACAAACACATCTCAGCCCTTTGCTATGTCTGTATTGATTTCTCCTACAAACCTCATTTCATAATGCGCCCTGCAAATTAAATCATCTATTTAGTTCCAATATGACCTAAGAATTTAATTGGATTTGTAGGCAGTAATTTATGTAATATTAATGGATACTTCTCAAAAGTAGCTAATTAACAGCTGACCTTTAATTTCCCTTTTAAAGAAAAGGAACTGAGCATAATGAAAAGAAAGAAAAAGAAAGCAAGCAAGCAAGCAAGAAAGAAAGAAAGAAAGAAAGAAAGAAAGAAAGAAAGGGAAGAAAAACTCCAACCCTCTTCTCCCCTCCTAACAGTAGTGTAGATTTAATTAGCAGAAAGACAGCATCCATCAGGGACTTTTGGAGAGCTGTGTGATACATTATGTATCTGATTACTTTACGCCTATGAAAATGGCTAAATAATTTAAATGCAATTCAATAAAAATGTACTTTCAATGGGAAACTTAGGAGTTGGATGATAGAATAAAAGCTTCCTATAACCCAAAGATTTTATAAGACACTGCTATGAAAACTCAGAATAAAAGATTACATTTTGGTTCCCCCCTTTACATAGCTAGATTTCTTAGTTTTGTGTTGTTTTCGTAATAACCTAGAATAAATACATATTACATTATCCGGATACGCTGTGAAAAACAAAGTGTAAGAATTCAGCATTACCATTACAGTTAAGACACACAGATAGAATTGCCTTCTTTGTGTGATCACTTTTTAAAAGTTTGATTCTAATGTGCCCAAGACCCTACTGAAATGGGCCAACCTTTCATTCATCCACAAAAGATTAATGGCCTTGTTTTCCTCTAGCCCTCAGTCAGAATATTTAGCCCCTCTCAGAACTGATTTTCCATGTTATGCAAAGTATGTCAGTGGGCTTATATAATTCCCTAGTGGGAAGGGATTTATCTCTGATAAAAAGTACCGAAACCATCTTTACTAATTGGCCCCTTTGTTGGTAGGCAAAGCAGAGAGTCCAAGGCTAGATGGGCCATGAAAATTTAGCTACAAGCTTCATCTAAAAGTTGTCCCTGTACGTCAGCAATGATGCTAGCTGGTTCAGGAATGTGGGGGAATGACTCTCTACTCTAACAGAATCTATTCTGTGGATAAATAAAACAGTGCTATTTATCTTAGACGGTGCCTAATAATGTATCTCCCTCATTTACTATATTATCTCACTTACATAATTAGCAGTAATTATTCACCTACATAATTACTAATTCAAGATCTCTATAGATCAGTTTTACACAAAATGAGGTCCCTGAATCACCTGCATCAGTTTACTTTGAGTGCCTGTTTAATATGCAGATTTCTGGGTCCTGCCCCAGAATCAGATTCTGCCTTTTGAAAAGGCCCAGGGGTAAGCCTGAAGCATGCTGAAGCTGTGGAACCATGGCTTTGATGATGAGATTTAAGCTATCTAGGTTCTTCAAAAGCTCTTCTCCTCAGAGAGTAGCTGCATCTTGTGCTCTTAAAGCACATAAATCTTATAACCAAATGTCACTAAGAAAAAGGTTGAGAATTGAAAATCAATATCACAGTTTTCTCTGGAACATCTTAATGGTCAACCCATTTGATTTCAGCCTCTTACCATCACAGAAGATTATTGAAGGAAATTCTATGATTGTTCTCACTTTGCTAATGGTCCATTAACACCGGTTTATTGATTTGAAGAAGTTTTAATTCCTTGAAAATAAAATTACTTAGAGCCAAAAGACATGGATTCTAGCCCTGGTTTGCTGTGTACCGTCTCTGAGCCCTTGGGCAAGAAAGTTCCTCACGATGTGCCTCCCCTCCCTCACCTGTAAATTTAACTTGGTAATACTTGCCTAACTTAAGTTTACACTAGTGGATTAAATATTTCTTAGTCTCATGCTAATGATTTTTTCCAAAGTTTCCTAAAAAGATTTAATATAAAAATGCTGTGAAATAATTTTGTAATATTATATAAAATTATAAGATAGAATTCTTAGTTTTCTCCTTTCCACTGTAGTCTATATAGACTGATAAACCTAGTCCAAAATGTCAGTATGAAGGAAACTGCTGGATTTTTTTTCCCTATTGGTATTATTTGTTAGTTTGAGATCTTTTTTTGGCTGCTGTCCTTAGAATGAGGGGGACTGCTATTCTGGAGTCTCTTGCCTCCCATGACAAAACAAAGTTGCATTACAGAGAAATTCAGAATTGAGGAAATGAAATTGAACTACTACAAAAGAATCACATTTACCTTCAAACTAATCAAACCATATTTCTCCAGGAAGATGGGTACAAAAATCTTCTCTGTCCTAAAAGTTTGTCATTTACCTATATAGTACTACCATCTAGATAAGGACACAAAACAGAGTGTGCAAATATTAGACTACTGAAAAATTTGGCAAGGAGAAAAATGACAATAGACTAAGGCATTTGGCTAGTGAAAAACAGAACTTTTTCATGCATCTCAAAAGATTACTTTATATAATTGGATGAAATTTCTGGTGACATTTAAAATGTAAAGTCTCCCAGGACAGACAATTTTTATATTTTGTATTCTGTGGACCTCCTTATAACATGACAGCTTGTTCAATGAATTCTTTGACATTGGTTATAAATTTATGCTGAAAATAATTATCTCACTTTAGTTTAATCACCTTTATTCGATTTATCTCTTTTTAAAGGAACTACCCAGATATGTTGACAAAATACAAAGGGAAAAAAATAAACTCAATTGTGTTGTAAAATTTTTTTCTCCTTTTTAACTTTAAATTTAAGTCCAGCAGAAAAAAATAATAAAATTAGTTATGGAGCCAAGCTGAATGAGTAATACTCTCAACCAAGTGAGTCTCTGCCTGCACCAAATTGGGAGATCCCAAAAGTACACAGGGATATTCAACTGGTCCCAGGAGAGCGCTCTATGACAGATTCACTTCTGGGGGTCTTTTGGACTGCAATTCATGATTCTTAACACAAATTTATCTTTGAAAATGGGAAAAGAGTCAGTTCAGTCATAGGCTCTGGACTGTCTTCTCCACAATTCAGACATGAAACCACAGTGCCACAGTGTTTGGTCTTAGGTTTATGCGAGAAAATAGGACTGGCCCCTTCCTTCCCTAAAAGAACCAAGGAGACCTTTTTTCATTTGTTCATGCAAATGAAGGAGAAAGTAGAATATTCCTGAATAAACAGAAACCCTGGAGGAGACAGTCACTCACTACTAGCCTTTCAATCAGAGACCTGATCACTCAAAATTATATTGACTAAAAGGGGGGTATTGACTGCTGTGGGAAATCCACTGTATTTGAACTCAGTTGTATGCTTACAAGTTTGTATCATATTTTTATGAGTTAATCAAATAAACAGAGTTAAAAAATAATGAAGAGATTAATGGGGATATTCGATTGTAAAACATATACAATCTTTTTTAGAGTAAATGTGACTTTTCTCCTTTTTTATTGCCTTTTAAAGGACAAATATTCATCATCTTAATATTCTTTTTCCTCATTACTATACTGCCCTACATTAGTACAGCCTCAAAAATCAGAACAACAGAAGTCAACATATTCAATTAATGAATTAAGCCCAAATAAACTGACAACCATTTCAGAAGCTCAAAACCAGCAGCATGTGTGTCAGTAACATGGTTCAGGTAAGCTGCTTTCTTTATGAGGCAACAAGCTAGGCTTCAGTTGCCCAAATTTTCAGTAGGTTCCTTAGCACAGAGGTCTTTATCAGGAGTGGACAGCCATAAACAATTTGTTCCTAAGCCAAAAGAAGAACTTGGCAACCTAGTGCTGTCGTTATTGCTATTGCTATTGACCTTACAACTGCTTGACAAAACTGCCAAAATGGCCACCTTCTCTGTATACTATGGTTTTGGTGTTTTTTTTTTTTAACTGTAACTCACCAATCTGTGTTATCTTGCTAAATCTCTTTCTATGCATTGTGCCATGTTTCTAGCTTATTTAAAAAAAAACAAAAACCAAAAAACAAAAAACAGTGTTATTTTGGAAATGGATAACACACAGGGAGTGTATATAGCCCTAAATGTTGTAACTTTTACAATTATAAAGCTCTGGAGGGAAAAACAAACTTAGATTAACTATGATCTACTTTGGAGAGTTTTTTAATTACCAACCCCAGTGAGAAACTAGTGGTGACATAAAACAAAATAAAACACAAAACCCACCAATCTAAAATGGACATAAGTTTGGGTATTAAGAAGAAAACTTCCACCTAGGAACAGATGAGATGTATGATGGTGGTGCCATCTGCAGTCATTAGAATATGGATTAGCTCTTCAGCTCTTTTTCTCTCTGTCAGCCTGAGTGATCACAGAGATATTTGCTTCTCAGTTAAGTAAACTAGCTAATTATCATACTAAGAGTCTGATTTTCTAAAAGGACAATGCAAAAATCCATTTCAAAACTAGAGAGAGAGATTTGTAAAGCAATATCCTTTTCAATCCTTTTAGGATTGGAGGGGGAAACCATAATCATTCTTGACAAGTATACACCCTAAACTTCAATCCACACCTCCAAATATTCCAAGTATTTTCAACATGGAATCATGAAGAAATGAACTTATGAAGATAGATTCTTTTCTTTTCAGCTTTTCCTTCCCAAAATGTCTCGCTTTATACAACTCTTTCAGCAAACCGTTTACTCCAATAGTCAATATATTGGAAGTTTTTCAGTGGTTTCTCTGCACACATTTAGAGAACTAATTGCACTGATATATGGTTAAATTCTGTCCTTGAGTGAGGGTAAATTTCACTAACTGTGTGTGGAAACAGGAAACTGCTGTCCTGTTCCTACAAAAAAATTCCGCCAAATATTTTAAAGAAATATATACAAATAATTCCACTGACGTTTGTTGGCAAAAACAAAAAACAGGCACACTGCAGTCCATTAAGAAGAGCACAGATGCCACAGAACAGTAAGCACGCACTGCTCTTAATGTTCAATCACAGTCTCAACAAAAGGAAAGTCCTTATGAGATCTGCATGAGATTAGGCAACCATCCTTTACTAGCCAAAGAAAGGTAACATTTTAGCCTAATTCTCCTGGGTGCCTTACCTCTGGTTGAACAAAATTGAGTCCCATTTAGCTGCCTGTTATGCTGCTGCTCATAAATAGCTGTTCTTTCTCCACCTCCTCCTTAATTTCCTCCTGTGTGTTCAGCTAATTGCTTGGGAATGCCATTATTAAAACCCAAATTAGAACTTTCCCACTAACCCAACACCCTCTCAATTCTCAAAACACCTGGGCTAAATGTTGCCTTCTCTACATTTCACTTCAGAGATTCATTCTCAGGTTAGCTTTAAAGCAACTCTGACATTGAAAACAGGGGTGGCGGGGGGCATTGGGGTGGGACGGAAGGTGTCAGAGATAGAAACAAGCAACATTTGGCTCCAGATAACTTTGGATGTTCTTTATGGGATCATAGATGGAAAGAGATTGACCAACTGTCAATCAGTACAACTGATACTTACATGCCATCCGATGTTTGCACTCTTGTTTGTCTTAGGCTGTGAAAGATGCCAAAGAAGACAGTTTTGTCTGAAGGAATAAAATCTTTGAGGACAGGTAATATCATATATTCAAAATGTAAACATTAGAGAAGACACAAAGTACTTTTCATAGATTGGGCTGTATTAGTATTTGACTGATGGAGGGGCGCCTGGGTGGCTCAGTGGGTTGAGCCTCTGCCTTCGGCTCGGGTCATGATCCTAGGATACTGGATTGAGCCCCGCATTGGGCTCTCTGTTCAGCAAGGAGCCTCCTTCCCCCTCTCTCTTTGCCTGACTCTCTGACTACTTGTGATCTCTCTCTGTCAAATAAATAAATAAAATCTTAAAAAAATCAATATTTGACTGACAGAAAAAAATGGTAGACTATGAGAAGAACCTGGATGAGTTAAAATCTCTGATAAGCAATCAATTTCTCACCTATCCAACAGAGAATCACTATTTCTTAAAAAAAAAAAAGATTTAGTGAGGGTCTCTTGTAAGAATGCTTTGAAAAATATTGAAACTTGGAAAAAATAATATTAATAAAGCATGTCACCAAGATGGTCTTTAACAGATATTAATGAACCAAATAAGTGAGTTTCAAATATGTACTTTCCTGTAACTTTCACGGCACATACATTTTTCACTATTTCCTCTGACTTTTCTTTAGATAATTCTAGTTTTATGATAAAAATCCCCAATATTATATGGAGATAAAATTGTTTTTAACATCTAGCTTTTGTTTTTGTTTTTGTTTTTGTTTTTTTTTCTTCCACTGAACTGACTTGGTAGTCAGTTATCTGAATGAAATAGCTGCCTTTTCAGTGATCTGAAAGACACTTTCTGCCTCGCTGGGCCTATGCAATTCCTACACAAATATTCTGGCCGAGGCCAGTCTAAAGCATCATTTGTGATAATAGGTGTTTCCTTCCAGGTGTGTCCCTCTCAGTGTAGAGGCCCAGCCTGTACCTCACATAGGAACTACACTCAAGTTCATTACATAGTTGAACTTCCTAATTCCCTGGGCCCAAATAGGACTTCAAATAAAATGGGCTAATGAATAATTTTTTTTAAAAGATTTTATTTATTTATTTGACAGAGAGATCACAAGTAGGCAGAGAGGCAGGCAGAGAGAGAGGAAGGGAAGCAGGCTCCCTGCTGTGCAGACAGCCCGATGCGGGGCTCGATCCCAGGACCCTGGGATCATGACCTGAGCAGAAGGCAGCAGCTTAACCCACTGAGCCACCCAGGCGCCCCAATGGATAATTTTTTTAAAAGCTGTACTTTGGTTAAAAGAAAGGGCAAGGGACTCCAAATAAAGGGGTAGTCAAATTTAACCTTTGAAAATCACATAAATTTGTATACAGCAGGTAATTTCATGATATTCTTAGCTAGTGTAGTAACCTTATTTTTAAGATGATGAAACTGAGACTTAAGGAAATAAAGGTGACCTAGTTTATCTTTCACTTTATATCCTTTCCAAGGTACACAGCATAGAATTACTTAGAAATCTTATGTGAACCATAGTGCCTGGCAACCAACTCTTGATTTTAGCTCAGGTCATGATCTTAGGGTCCTGGGATCAAGCCTTGCATCTAGCTCTGTGTTCAGTGCAGTCTGTTTGAAGATTTTCCCATTCTCCCTCTGCTCCCATACCCCAACTTGTGCTGTCTCATATATATATATAAATTTATATAAATCTGTTATTTATATAGAAAAGAAAACTCATGAGAACCTTCCTTATCAGAATGAACTAAATCCCAAAGATAAATTGATCAAAGCTGATTTCAGAACTGGGGTCTTTCTTTCTTATGTTGGGGTCTTTCTTTCTTATGTACTCCCATTTTTTCAGTCCCTACTGAATTCTTCACATTTATAAAGCAGTATTATTTTAGAGGCATGTTAGACAATGAATCTATCAGGTGCTTCTGTCCTTGGTAACACATATTGCTTAAGGATCTTTTATTAGCCCAAAGCAGGAGTTGACCATGGCAAATGATTGAACTGTGGTTCTCAAATGCAACTGTATATCAGAATCATCTGGGGAACCTTCAAAATACCAGTGCTTATCCCATACCTCAGGCCAATTAAGCCCAGGATGGGTGGTGGGACTCAGGCATCAGAATTTTATATAGCTCCCCAGATGGTTGCAAAGTGCAAAGAAGCTGGAGAGTCACTGCACTGGAAGCCAGTCTATTAGGAAGAGACGGTAACAGTACAGTAACAGTACAGGATTCTGAGTAACAGTATAGGGTTTTAGTATATCCTGTTTCTTACGGACACCATGAAACAACTTAAGCTAATAGACTGAGAACTGACTGAACATTCTTCTTCCAATAGAATCCCTAAATATTTTATTGGAATTTATTTTCAAACTGACAAAACAGGTTTTACCCAAGTTATTATGACCCAAGTCTGGACACTAATGTTGATCAGATAGATATGAAGGATTTGATTTCACTGAAAAAAAGATAGCTTTCAAGTCTGCCTCCACATCACACACTTTCATGCTAATTTACCTCCTATCAGTATAACTTTGGGCCATTTTGACTCCCAAAGACACCCCTCAGAATTTTAATTGGTCCATTTGTAACCTAAATATCAACTGGGAACATAGTTTGCTCTTGTTTATCAATATGTCCAAGCCAAATGGTTCATTTTTGTTTGTATTTAGTTCAGACCCTGCTGTTTCAGCATATGTTTTATAATCGAATGGTGCCCCACACAGTCTCACAGGTAAATAGAAATCCTTGGGTGTCTGCTGTACATGAAACCATTCACTTTAAGGTATTCATTTCCTGATCCATGAATCCCAAACAATAAACAGGTTTGAGTTTATCGGCAGACAGCCTTGCCAAAGGGTCTGCAAGAATAACCAAATTGAAACCAGCAGACGATTCAGGAACACCTGCCTGATGCTTCTGTTGTTGGTTGCTTGCCCAAGTCAACCATTTCAAAAGAGGGAGTATGAGCTACAATTAGATCTCAAGATTCGATATGGTTGTCGAATTGTAATGGAAAGCCATATGCCTATTCAATCTGAGGAGACAATCATGTTGTACTGAATTAAATATAGTGCTGGTTTTGTCCAGATTTCCAGAGAACTAGCAAACCATGTTCACTTTAACATGTCCATCAGTTTGAGGACAACTGGATGGCTTTTATGGTCTACTCCTTAGACACTTGTCCCTCTGTTAAAGTAAAATCTATCATATAGCCTTAAAAATAGCTCTTTAAACTAAATTATATTTAGAATCTTATATTTGAGGAATGATTCATGGGGAAGTTAGGCTAGACTATCACAGAGATCAGAAATTCCAAACAAACACTGTCTCAAAGTGGTGTACATTTCTTCAGCACCTAAGTCTTTTGTTGCCCTCCTATTCTTGTATTTCATAAAAGGATTGCATCCATGAAATAATTTAAATCTAAGGTGTAATTGCTTTCTTATTCCTGAAAAGACAGATTTCCCAACATATCTTCATCCACTACTCATCCAAACAAACTTAGTTGTGCACACTCCTTAGCAATCTCTCTGTGGAAGACTTCAAACATCCCATTTGCTTTCCTGGATTTCCCAGGATTCCTTGTCTTTAAGTAGGGGCCATGTAACTACTTCTGGTGAATGAAGTGAGGGAAATTGATGCATATCACTTCTGACTGAGGTGGTCAAGTGATCTGGAGTTATTTGAAGGTTTAAAAAGAAATAACAGTAAAATCCTTAGTTCTTAGTAGGAAGAATCTATAGAGTAAAATCCTCTCATAATAGCAATAATAGGTAGAAGGTTAGTGATAATTGTGTTATTTATTATTTTTTCCCATGTTCTTGGTCAGAACTACTTTTCAAAAATTTCCCCAAAACTGCCTACCTAGTACATTGAGAGAAAGGTCATCTACTCACTCCTCCATCTCCAAGCACATACCTGGAGCCGTGATCAAGAATAATTGTACCTGGGCGCCTGGGTGGCTCAGTGGGTTAAGCCGCTGCCTTCGGCTCAGGTCATGATCTCAGGGTCCTGGGATCGAGTCCCACATCGGGCTCTCTGCTCAGCAGGAAGCCTGCTTCCCTCTCTCTCTCTCTCTGCCTTCCTCTCCGTCTACTTGTGATCTCTCTCTGTCAAATAAATAAATAAAATCTTTAAGAAAAAAAAAAAAAAGAATAATTGTACCTGATAACTTTACTCCAGAGATAGCACAATTAGTAATAAGGGGATTCATTCTTTTCAAGGGCCATGTCTTGAAATGCAATCATTTATCATTTCTTAGTTGGAATCATATTTCCCTTAGACAGTTGTAACTCAGTATCTTGTGGACTAGGTCATCTGTGAGTGCTTAGTGAGGTCACATAATTATGCAAAATTAAAATGAATCTGAATACTTCCTCCACCAAGCAGGACTTCAGTATATAACAAAGGACCTCAGAAAGGGTCTGGCTTGTACTCAAAAGTCAGTCAATCATATGAATCTTTAACATTATTTTTTAAGTGTCAATGGCTGCTGTCTCCAAAACCTTGGAAAGAGCCTTAATGCTAACAATGCTGACAGAGATTCCTGAGGGAACATGAATTTCTATGTAAAGGATGTAGTTTCATTTTCAAAATCACGTATCTTCGGGGCAACAGAATGCTTGATTCCATGAAAGAATAAAGAGAAGAACCTCATGCCCAGCTCTATAGGAAACTTTGTCTTCTGTTCAAGGACATCATTGTTCATGGCAGAGTCTCAGAGTTGACCATTAATTAATAGTTTTTAGATCTCTTCCTCTAACTGTAAGAGGTCAAAGTGGTTATACAGAGAACAGATGTGAAGAAGTCACATGCCCAGTACCAAAATCTGAATCCCTGCTTAACCAGATCAAGTGTCCTGATGAATATCTCAACTCAAGATTCACATTGATTCTTACACATAAAGGAAAGGGAAGCTGACAAGGTCACATGCCCATATGACACATTTATTGCCCAGAGTTAGCAATAAATGTTGCTTTTCTCATACGTCATGAAATATTTGATTTTCTCATATATTCTCAAAGCAAGTCTCTCATTTTGTTGTCAGGAAGAACAAAGACAAAGTGAAAAACACCAGTGCTGAGAGTATAAGATGGTTTATCTTCTCTTTCCCAATGGAAGTGGAAAGGACTGAACATATGAGTACCTTCAGTTCCTGAATGAGAATCCAAGGGGTAACTGGGGGCAGGAAATGTCTCAACAATAGGGAAGAGGCAGAAAATAAATTATTTTAGACAGGCAAAGAGAGATTGATTTGTCTGACGGCCTGATCTGATACAGAGCTCTGAATGAATAGCTTTACTAAGCCCAGTATTTTCCATTTGCCTGACCAGATCTATTTTCTACTCTTCACCCTATTCTTTGCTTCCGGAGGCTGAACCCTTATCAACGAGACTCCTTTGCACTTTGGCTTCTGTTTGGGTTTCCTCAAATGGGAGGAGACAGACTGGAGAGAGGAGACAGAAGTCTGGGTATTTATTTACCTATTCCCTTCCTACAGGGCATGAGATGGCAGTGGCTGTGTTCCTTTACAAGGTCACAGCTCCTGTAGGGTTGGCTTACATGATGGGTCAGCTGCAGCTACAGCAAGTGCTCTTGCTACAACTTTTTCTGGGTTCTGATAATTCTCTCCCCTTGTTCCTCGAGGCTTAGCCTCAGTGCTTTGCCATCTCCTATTGATTTTTCTTAGGCATACCTGTGCCTTTGTGAATAATCCATTAATCTCCCCTCAATTATTCATTACCTACCTTACTTATATTCACCATGTCCCCCCTTTGGGGCTCACTGTGTCACTCTGGATCCCACACTTGGTTGTTGCAATCATGTTTTTCACAGGGTGTTCAGCTGAGGGCACAAGTGGGATTTGAAATCCCAGGTCCTGTGAGCACAGCTCCTCCATATGGAGGGGTGAATTTCAGTCACTTGCAAAAAGCCCCAGGCAGGCTAGCAATGTCACCAGTAATCTTGCTCAGCAAATAGAAATGCTCTATTTTAGGTACCTTGCATCAGGCCTGGTAATGTTGACTAGATAATTTTCCTGAGAGAAAAGAAAGAAGTTGCAGTACAAATGAAGCATGATTGAGCCAGAATTTTTGCTAACTGTGAAAGGAGTCCAGATTCTGCAGGAAGCAGAGGGAAGGACCGTTAAGAGCTATGCCTGTCCCCTCCTTTTAAAGGACAAGTCAGTGTCTTCTATATACTCCATTCTCTTTAAACGAATGATACATGGTCCAGTTTTAAGTAATTAATAAAGCTTACGGCAAATTGTTTACTAGGCCTTCTAATCTTTTCCTCAAAAAACTCAATGATATATAACCGACTTCTAGGTAATTCTCAAAGCCTGTGTCAAAAATGTCTACTAAATCCCCCAGCCTTTTCCTCATAAAATTCATTTGTTGTACTTTTTTTTTTATTTTTCCAAAGACATATGCTGCATAGCCAAATACTTTATTTCTTATTGGAAAAATTTCTAAATAGTTAGACAAAAAAGTATAGATATCTGTATTCTTTTTTTCCCTAAAAATGAAACAGACATCATACCATATGATTTTTGAGAAAATCCCTTGGTTAAGGCTAGGACTTTATATATATATTCCTCAGCACCCCAATATGATTTTGCCATCCAAAAGCTTAGAATATACGGGTGTCTGGGTATTCAGTTGCTTAAGCACCTGACTCCTGGTTTTGGTTCAGGTCACGATCTCAGGGCCATAAGACTGTGCATCGTTTTGGGCTCCACACTCAGCATGGAGTCTGCTTTGGATTCTTTCCCTCTTCCTCTCCCTACTGCCCTGCTCATGCTCATGCTTGAGCTCTCTCTCTCTTTTTCTTTCTAATAAATAAATAAATAAATAAAATCTTCAAAAGCCTAGAACAAAAAGCATTTCCTCAACCTATGTTTTACCATGCACTCTATAATTGTCATTCTGTTTGCCAAAGTGGATCATTTGCTTTTACCCCTCAATAATTTTTAGACAATTCCTTCCTTTTAAAATAGAAATGAATACATTTTCAGAATTTTGAAATCTGGTTTTGAAAGTTTCAATCTAAGCACCTGCTATTTTTTAAACTCTCAGATGTGACTTTGCTTTGTATGAAAATTTATAAAAACTCTACTTTCTTAAGAAAAAGTGTGTTTTCTTTCCAGTGCCTTGTCAGAGATCTAAGAGTCCCTTAAATGTCAAAAATGATTTTTTTTACAAACACGATCAGGACTGATAGCAAAATTTATAATCGCTTCCATCTTTATGTGTTATTAAACAAACTGTTTCTGTCTTTGTTTTATGAAAAAAGCCTTATATTTTTAAAGACATGGGGAGAAATATAAGAGCTATTTCTGATTCATTTTCCCTCTAGAAGTATTTGCATACAATTTGCTACAAAATAAAATATTAAGCACACTGTAACTAAAACAACTCATTTACAAATCTGTTCCCCCTTAAATCCCTTATCACCTTTTCCTGACATTCTTTCTTCCATCTCTGAGTTATATGTTTAATTAATAATCATGTATTTGGGTCTTATTTGATATTTAGACTCACTCTCCCGACTTCCCGTTTTTCTGAACACCTATTCATTTAGATATAACACCATGAACAATGTTCCTAAATATCAAACTTAGTTATACACTTCTTAGTTTACATTGTGCAACATTACTTTATCAGGAGTTAGAGGTGTAGGAAGAGAACAGAGTGTAATATTTTTCTACTCTTTAGATTTGAAGAGGAGAGTCTAGTAGTAGACAAGTTTTAAAATAAAGGATATCCTGAGGATATTTTCAGATTCAATTTACAGTTGCAACATATTCAGACAAGTTAAAGGTTATTATAACATGTGGATACTTCACTGAATTGAACCTCAAAAACTTAAGAGCTCTGCCCATCAATAAGGTAGCCTCCCTAGGAAATTTTATTTTTAACTGTTATCTCTTTGAAGCTGTGTACTTGATTTTTCTAAAGTTGTAGAAACATCATAAAATTGAGCTGTTTGTGACATATTTCCCCAGTGAAAAGTCAATTACGAATGTTGTAGCTCTTGAAGAATGTTTTTGATGTCTAGAAAACATTCAAGGAAAAGAGAACACAGGCAAACAAATTTAAAGTTTCCAGTTGAGATGGATACTCTCATGATTAATAGAACACATCTTAGTTTCTTTCCTAATAATGGTCTGAATTAGATCTATGTTAAGTTTTCGTTCCAAGTATTCAAGTATGTTTGCTTTTAGAGGTGACTTTACCATAACAGAATACTTTGTAGTTGTATAAATACAGTATCTACTAATCTTTAATAACACACTATTACTTTATAATCTAACTGCAGATTATGTTAAATTCCCATGTTTTCATGAAAAGGAGGACCAGGAAATCAAGACATGTATCATTTGAGTCACCATCATAAGGGAAAATTAGGATACTGAAATGGAACTTTCACTGGTTTCCAAAACCTCTCAAGATTGTCTTCACATTTCAAAATCTTAAAACTCAGAAACAACAGGAGCCAAAAACAAAGCAACAAGAACAAAAAATATAAATAAATATTAAAAAATAGCATTGAGGGTACTGAACTGGCAATATACCGAAGTTCTTCAGCACACTATAAAAACTAGGCTATCTACTTAAGGGAATTACAAATCACTCTTGCTCTGGGGCGCCTAGGTGGTTCAGTCAGTTAAGCATCTGCCTCTGGCTCAGGTCATGACCTCAGGATCCTTGGATGGTGCCCTGCATTGGGATCCCTGCTCAGCAGGGAGTCTGCTTCTCCCTCTACCTCTGCACCTCTATCCACTCAAGTTCTCTCTCTCAAATAAATGCAATCTTTAAAAAAAAAAAAAAATCATCCTTGCTCTGAATTAAATAATGCTAGAACCAGTATGTTCCAGGTTACATTTGCCATCTGAGTTGAATATATAGTAACACTCCACATTTCGGATGGTGAAGCCCTACTTGCCTCTAACAAAAAGTGTAGTTTCTAATAGTATCAAGTTCAGGACTAATCAAAGAAACAGACATCTCTCAGTAACTAGAGAGAATTTAATGCAGGAAATTTATTACATAATAGCAAATCTGAGAAGCCAGGTGGAAATGGTAAAGCAACCCAGAGATTACATCGAAAAGAAGCTATTGCTCATAGGCTGAAGCAAGAAAGTGTAATTATGAAACACAGTAGCCTTCTCAGTGGGAGATGGCTCCAAGATGTTATTTGGCGAATTCCGCAGATGTTTTTTAATGCAAAGAAGGGGGAAAACAACTCAACTATGCTCCTTTTCCTGTCCTCCCACCTTTCACTTTTGCTTCCCATTACCCAAATCCAGATGGAATTGCAATTGTCTTTAGAGTCTGGGAAGCCAAGTCTGCTGGAGTCAACCCTTGTGATAACAGGAGGTACTGATACGGAGAATTAGTAGGTTCACAATCAGTACAAATGTGAAATTTGATGGTACTCTAGGGCCCAGAGTGTGGGATTATAGGCAGGCTTATTTCTGTCATTCTTTTTCTGCTGATACCTAGGTCAGGGTTTTAAATGGCGAGAGAAGACTTTGTAGCCATAATCTCAATCTTTCTGCTGCAAGCACACCTGAGAAACATTTGAGGAAAAGCAGCATCTTCGATATGCTAATTCAGTAGCTCAAATGTAACAGCCTAGCCTCTCCTTCCAAACAGATTGTCACCTCTCACTGTTTCCTGTAAAGACTTCTAGAACTGCCCCTCCAGCGGTCCCTGGACATGCAGTCTCAGCCAGCTTCTCCCTCCCTCACACTTTACACAGAAACTTAATTGTCTTTTATTACAACCCAGATTTCCTTAGTGTTCTTTGATTCATCATACAAGTCTTGGTATATAGTTGAACTCCAATTATGGATATAGTGGATATAGAGAAGGGAATTATCCCCTACCATAAGTTGTGCCACTTACTACTCAAGAAATGCAGAACATGCCTATGACAATTGCAAAGTTCTTGGGACGTTATTACTCCTTATGGGGGCTGGTGTTCGTAAAACATAGAGGTGTGGTATTACCTCCTTCACTCTCTAGTCAGGTTCTCACCAGTGATCCTTTCAAAACAACTGTCTTAGTTTAAGCTGCTATAACAAAAAAATATTGTAGACTGTGTGGTATAAACAAGAAATTTATTTCTCACAGTTCTGGAAACTGGAAATCCAAGATCAAGGTGGTGACACTTTTGGTGTCTGGCTGGAGTTCACTTCCTAGTTCATGGTGGCCATCTTTTCGCTACCTCCTCACATGGTACAAGGAACAAGAGAACTCTCTGGGGTATCTTTTATAT